>NW_021621323.1:4154258-4228501 GCF_004785775.1 Grammomys surdaster
TCTCTCTCTCTCTCTCTCTCTCTCTTTTCTTTCCTTCCCCCTTCCCCTCCCCCCCCCCTCCCCCCCCCCCCCCCCCTCTCTGTGGGTGTGTGTGTGTATGCGTGCATGTGTGCATGCAGCTGTCTGTCTGTCTGTCTGTCTGTCTGTCTGTCTGTATCTCATGAGAATTGGATTACATTTCAGAGACAGATGTCTGAAAAGGAGGAGCCTCTTTAGCTAGGAAATAATGTGTTTTCTTAGACAGAAGCAAGAAGAGGAGCTGTCAAATGTCGATGTCTATTCTACAAGAAACAGTTTCAGGTCAGAGTTAAAGAGCAAAGGAATCACATCAATCACAAACACAAAGTTCTGACACCTTCTTCCTGAAGTCTGTTGACAAAAACCTTAAATCAATGTGGATTCCGGGCCAATTAAGGATTTAAGTTTATGCTCTGTCTTCTTTGCAATCTCCCTCAGAAAGGACTTGCAGTCTGTGAGACAAAAGAGTTGTGACTGTGTGACAGCTGTGATGAGCGGCTGAAAGCCCCAATCTTAGACACGGTGTGGGCAGTCCTGGCTCTAGGTGCAGCCAGTGAGCCATAATTTTCCTGTCAGTGAAGGATGCTTTCAATGTTTAAACCACCTATCACGTGTTTAAACAGCCTATCATGTGTAAGGCTTTGGGCATAGTGGGACTCAACCTCTGTTAGTTCCACTTTAGAACCAGTGCACTGTATGGTTTAGTTCCCTCCACAGAGGCGGGGTGGTGGGTGTGGGCAGGTTGGTTTGTCCTCATTAGTGGATCCAGTAGAATTCATTGTGACTTCTTCCCTGGTCCCTCTGTGGGGAAGAAAAGGAATCATTTGAGAAAGACAAAGTCTTTCTCCAAACCCCTCACAATGAACAGGTCTTCTCACACAAGGCCCTTTGTCTGATAACTGTGAAATGCTCTGTCTCATGGCTTGGATGCTTTGGCATCCAGGTACTGTATGGACAGTGGGACCTACTGGACTAAATGCATTAACAAAGCTGCGTGCTTCAGATCAAGAAAACAAAATACTATGCAAGAAAATTAAGGACTATTTCTGAGGCAGGACATATTAAGAATTACTTGGCAACAGACATGGACATGGGGTGCAGCTGACTTCTGATGTCTCCCCTGTTTTCTAAGGTTTAAGTACACATTTGGCATGACTGTTGTGCATTTTACAGGAGAGGTTTTTTTTTTCTTTAGTTACGAAGCCTGACATATCCCCTGTATCCAATGGCAACCACATTTTTGTCCTAGAGTAAATCTAACTTTAAGCATCTTTAGGGATGTTGAGTCATGTGTCCCAGCCCTGGCGCTGAGCACCCCCTGCTCTTCTGAGGAGTGACCTTCAGAATGAAAGCATTTTCATATCAAGGTCAAACTTTCTCAGTCCACTTCAGTATAAACCAGTTCTCTGGGGTTTCCCACCATATTTGGTTCTTTTGTTTGTTTCAAATTCAGAGAGAACAGCACAATCCTTTTTTAAAAAGTGCAGTTGTGGCATTTGTACCTGGCAGATGCATGGCTTTTTTTGGGGGGGGGTCTGCTTATGGCAGCTACACAAAGTCTTTAGTCATGCTCTTAGCTGCCAGGAACTCTTACCATCTTTGGGGGAATACCAGAATAAATGGTACAGAAGTGTGTTTCTGGAATCACTGTTATATCCAGCACTGCCTCAGACCATCAGATTTCAGTCTTACATGGAGCCTCTTCAGCATCACCTCACTTTATGTACACGGAAAATGTGAGAGCCAAAGTCTAAATACAGGCAAACAACACAAAATGGTGTGCTTCAGACAACAAGAAAACCGTCCACGAGGGTCACTGTGCCTTTGAGAAATACAGTGGGGCTTGTGCTTGGCTTGGCCAGTGTTTGAATGTCATTTCAAATGTCAAACAGCAGGGTGCTGAAGCCAGATTAAATTGCCTTCCTTTCCCTTTCTAGCTTGACCTAGGCAGTTCCGGGAACTTGAGCACTACTCTGGGAATTTTAATTCTGCCTTTTGTTTGTTTGTTTGCCAGAAGATACAATTGTCTGTGTCCGCCTCAACATACAATTAGCAAAGCGCTTCAGGACTCGAATAGATCATTTTGTCCCATCTTCATGTTTCCAAAAAAAGCCACGGCTAGGTTTCTGATGGAAATACCTTCATCTTCTTGGTCCAGTGGTTCTCAAATTGAGTTGTGTCAGAATCACATGAAGGCATAGTAAAGGCAGATTGCTGGGCCCTGCCCTCAGTGTTTCTAAACCAGAGCTTGCATTTTGAAACTGTCTCTGATAGTGCTGACTCCCTTCCTAAAGGAAAACAGCCTTCTCAACTGATATTCCATTGCCCCACTATTTTGACTGACTTATTTAACAAATCAGCAATGCCTTCATTGGTGGCCAAGGTCAGGATACTGTACTTCTAAGTCTTCTTCACTGGGATATAGCTTGATGGCAGAACACTAAGCAGGTGAGAGGTCCTGGGCTTGCACAGGAACAAACAGATTTACAAAGTCTCCAGCAGAGGACTGTATATCAGGAAGCCAAGAGTGTCTCTGAAAGATGTGTTAACTAATTTTGTGCTTATACTGGTTTTTTTGTTTTTGTTTTTTTGCTTCTAGGATATTCAGCTGCAATCTGGACTAAAGGCCAATATGGAGATCCAGGGTGGTCTAGCTATTGATATTTCTGGTTCAATGGAATTCAGTCTGTGGTATCGAGAGTCTAAAACCCGAGTGAAAAATCGGTAAGCATAATGCAACAACAACAACAACAACAACAAAGCAGGAATATGTCCTGGTTGCTGTTTAACCTTCAGACTACTCCAACTCTGTGCTTTCTGTTTGCAATGTTTGTAAGCCATGGCACCAGAAACGACTGTGGGAATTCATTACATTAATAGCATCTTAGAAACAGGTCAGTGTGAGCACTGAGCTGAGCACTGAGCTGAGCACTGAGCTGAGCACTGAGTGAGCACTGAGATGAGGAGCACTGAGATGAGCACTGAGGTGAGCACTGTGATGAGCACTGAGGTGAGCACTGAGGTGAACACTGAGGTGAGCACTGAGGTGAGCACTAAGGTGAGCACTGAGGTGAGCACTGAGGTGAGCACTGAGATGAGCACTGAAGAGAGCACTGAGATGAGCACTGAGCTGAGTGCTGAGGTGAGCACTGAGGTGAATACTGAGATGAGCACTAAGGTGAGCACTGAGCTGAGCACTGAGGTGAGCACTGAGGTGAGCACTGAGGTGAGCACTGAGGTGAGCACTGAGCTGAGCACTGAGCTGAGCACTGAGCTGAGCACTGAGGTGAGCACTGAGGTGAGCACGGAGATTCTTCTCGCTTTTGAAGACATCCTCCTTTCGTGTTTTACTTCAGCAGTTGACATTGTCTTAGTTGGGGTTTCTAAGGGTTTATTGCATCTCTTAGCTTGTAGTCCATCCTCCGGGGAAGTTGGGGGGAACACTCACAGTAGAAACTGATACAGAGGGCAGAGTGAGAGGCACTTGCTCAGCTTGCTTATATATATATATATATATATATATATATGTATGTATGTATGTATGTATGTATGTATATATAACACAGGAACATGAGCCTAGGGTGGCACCACCCACAATGAGCCAACAAGCTAACCCACATCAATTGCTAATTTTAAAAAATGCCCTGCAGGAATGCCTGCAGCTTGATTTTATGGAGGGATGTTCTCCATTGAGAATCCCTCTTCTCAAGTGACTCTAATGTGTGTTGACACAGAGCAAAGGTGACCCCTTGTCACACTGATGCACAAACACGTTGCTGTTACACCATAGCCTTTCCTTTCCTGTTTATCCCCAAGATCTCATATTAGTATTACAACATAAAACATAAAAGGCTAAGCTTATCTCTGTTATTGGCATCAGTCTATCTTCATTTGCTAATTCTGCTGAGTTATAATAAAATGATAATCTCATTTTTAACCAAGTGAAGCCTTTTCATTGTGTATTCTCCTTGTACACATGCAGACTTTCACACAGGTCCACTGTGCAGACTGAGCTCGTGTCCCTTCCCCCCTCCGTCCTCTCAGTGTCCGTGTTGTAACTCTCCTGTCTTCTATCTCGTTTGCTTGTTCATTTGCATAAATGACACCCCTTAAATATTTGCTTGTGGATGAGACAGTGGAAGATCTGGTAAAGGACTAAAGGCCACCTGTACACATCTCAAACGACCCATGGCCTGTTTGATACTGAGAACAGAAGCAAACTCCTTTTTTAATCTTCCAGACAAAAATTAGCATTCCTCTTTTTAAAATAAAAAAAGACATAGACATGTAAATCTGATTTCACCAGGAACATAATTTCCCACTATTTAGCTGAAGTTTACAGGTGCTTAACGAAAGCCAAACTTGTGCTACATTTTTGTTTTAACTTCTTCATTGTCAACCAAGCCATATTCCTTAGTCATCCAGCCTGTCTGTCTGATTCTCTAAGTGACCACTGATAAACCCATCCTGTCTGTGTATCCATATCCCACTTCAGGAGTGGCTCTCTGTCACGCAGCATACTTTCATGTATCTTGGCAACCATATACGTGCCTCTAGCAAACCTTGGGGAAAGTAATGAATGGAACTGAAATAGCTAAGGAAGCTAGTAGCTAACCACAAAATTATCATAAATGCCAGGTGTCTTCTCGATGTGTTCATACTTCTTTCTAAGAAAATGTGGATGCTGCTAGGACTGAGAAAGGACTAGGTTCCAGGCATGATTCACCTTGCTTTTGGGGGCACACAGTCCAAACAGCTTATATGTGATATACACTTAGCTCCCATGTCAAGAATTCAAGGCAAGGGAAGTCCAGGGAAAGAACAACTCTTCTATGGCTAATCTCTGGCACCACTGTGCCCTGGTTTCAACAAGGCTTTATGTGCACTGAGGTCGCATCTCCATTCTTAAATATTTCCTCATGGTACCATGAATGGAGGTTTGCTGAAGTTCGGTTGGTCCTCCTGCTGAGTTCAACTCGACAATAAGAGATGTCTGTTAAAATTGCAGGGTGGCTGTGGTAATAACCAGTGACGTCACAGTGGACTCCTCTTTTGTGAAAGCTGGCCTGGAGAGCAGAGCAGAGACAGAGGCTGGCCTGGAGTTCATCTCCACAGTGCAGTTCTCACAGTACCCGTTCTTGGTCTGCATGCAGATGGACAGGGCTGAAGCCCCACTCAGGTAAGATGAGTGCCCCCAAGTTCCAGAGCCTCTCCTGCCTCACAGGAGCTTGTGTTCAATCTCCAGCATTCAGTGTGAGACTTAAAAGGAGACAGTGGAAACCAAGTAAACAGCAAGTTATCCTTAAAGAAGAGAATGATAGATCAAAATAAAGAAAACTAGGTTTTTAAGACACCAAGGGTCCATTTGTTTGATATGGAATTAAGTCATATTTAATCTAGAAATAACCTTTAAGGAAAAAAGGGATTCAGTTTACTGTAGGAGTGACCACCTAGTTTCAAAAAAAAAAATACCACATTTGCCTTTGCTGTCTGGTATCTTTGCAATTGCTTCCTGGACAGAATACATCTGGTCACCCATTTCCAAGGGAATCCACAGTTATTTGTACAACATGCAGTTTGACCTTGTTTAAATTTGGACTCAGTCTTGAGAATTTGGCATTCTGAACTCTTTTTTAAAAAGTATGAGAAAGCTGAGATCCTTAAGAACCCAGTATGCAGTTGTCTATGTATCTACACAGCTCCTCTTCCACTCTGGGCCGAACTCTCATCAACACCATGTCCTTGGGTCTAGCTGCAGTTCTTTGCACAGAGCTATCCTGTAGAGCAAGCATGATCTGAGTCTAGGTAACACCCAACCCTCCATAGTAGTTACGAAGGTTTTCGTGAACAGTATCTAACCGTAAGCGTAATTTGTACACTTGAACTGGCAAGTCACAATTTACATCACTTTTTGTGATAACCAGGCCAAAGTTGGATACCTTATTCTACTAGGATTTCATGACCCATATTTTAAAAATACATCAATGGTTTAATTCCAAACACCAGGGTTTTTAACATTTTCCTGCAACAAATAATGGTGGCTTATGTTCAGAACTTTTGGTGTTCACTGACAATAACTTATGTTTTTGTCTGGAATAATTGCCCATAAATACGTGCAGTGACTGCAAACCCGGCCACATGGCTACCTAGACTGCTTCGCCATTTTGTTCTGACCATTCGCTGGGTGTATTTCCCTCTCAATATTCAACCCTGTTGAACTCAGTGCTGTGAAAGGGAGTTCCCTGGAGGCAGGAGGCAGCAAGGCCTGTTAAGCTTTAACAACATCTAAGGATTTCAGTCCTTCTTTCCAGAACAAAGCGTGGTAGTCACAATGTACTTATTGGTATCAGAAGACAACAATGAGAATGCTTTAAAGAATAGTACCTACAACTCCCCTCCCAACAGAGCCTCAAGCACAGGAACCAGCGTGGGTGACTTAACTGTGTGTAACTCTGTCCTTCCTCTTCTTGCTATACAGGCAATTTGAGACAAAATATGAAAGGCTATCCACAGGTAGGGGCTATGTCTCTCGAAGAAGAAAAGAGAGACTAGTGCCTGGATGTGAACTCCCGCTCCATCAAGAGAACTCTGAGATGTGCAACGTGGTATTCCCGCCTCAGCCAGAGAGTGATAACTCCGGTGGATGGTTTTGAGTCCCGTGGGTTCATTTCCTCGAGAATGATATGCTTTGATATGCCCAATCCTTGCTCTCCGAGAGCACAGTGTTTACATATTTTACCCGTATTTAAGATGTTTGTAAAGAGCAGTGGAGAACTTCAGCTGATTAAAGTTGAGCCTACTCAGGAGATGACCCACAGTGTCCCTCTGAGTCACCATACGACACTTAGTAACATGCCTACTTCTTGTACTTTGCCAAAGTCCTAACCAGTACAGTGAGTCTAGTTTTGTGCTGAGAGACTAGTATTTGTATAAAAACAAAGACAAAAGAAAACAAACAAACAGCAAAATCCCACACCATAAAACTTAGGCAGATGTGAACTTGATTCAACAACTTTTCAGCGAGAGTGAAGCCTTGACAGAAACTTCAGCTTGCTTTCTATGAAGCACATTACATAAGAGAGGCCAGGTGGATGAAACCCAAGCAAACCATTTTGCTTTTGTTATTGTTGTCTTTCTTCTCTTTCTTCTCTTTTTTTCCTTCTAGTGTATATGGGAAGGTTCTGAGAAAGGATAGAGATACGAATTAAAAGAATTTTGCTAGTCAACCTCAAGAATTAATATTTATGTTTTCTGATAGTTTTATAAGCATGAAGGTAAGCCACCAAATTAAAGCATTCTGTGACGTGTCTCTGCTGGCTCCACAGTGAGACCATTTGGAAGTCACTCACCCTTTTAAAAAAAAAAATGGAATTATCATACAGGAGTAAAAATAATTGAATCTCAGAACACCCATTAGATTTTTCTCTGGATGTGTCTTTTTGATACTGTAATGTGGTACATAGTTCTTTGTAGGGGACATCTTGTAGCTACCACTTTTTCTATACCTTGATTGTCGGATGGTAGGAACTCCATCTAGTTGACTGCAATTTATTCAACATCCAGTAACAATTGGAATAATTGTTGCTACAAGAAGATGATGGATTTGTATTTCAAAACTATGAAATCAAATAAAGACCATATCTATTTGTATGAATTAAAAGGCCATACCAAACATTTAAACATATTTATTAATAAAACAAATGTCTTTATTGTAATACCCCCCTCACCCCCAAATGTCACTAGACAAATGGAAGTTTGAAACAGAACTGGAAACACATGAAATGGAAGTTTAGCTGGAGTAGAAAGTAAATTGTGATGATAAAAAATAAACACATGTAATTTACTGTGCTTCTTTTGTTTTGTATTACTTTGAATCCACGGTCCTCGGATCTAGCTATTTGTGAGCCCAGGGATTCACTGCACTAAACCCTGCAACAAGCCAAGCACACAGACTCTAGGTGGCTAGTCATCTCTCTGAGGGAGATGGACCAATCCTTCAGGATCTGGCAGCTTACAAACAATACACAACTCAAGTTTTCAAACAAAGACTGACACACTTGTATTACCAGCATAGATTGCACACTTGTGTTACCGACATAGATAAGCATGCTTGTGCTACTCACGTAGATCGGCATGCTTGTCTTACTGAATAATGGAAAAACAAGTCCAAAACTGAAGGTGGGAGGGAAGGTGGAAGGCATTGGGTTGGCTTTGGGGGAGACACTCTCCTGAAGCTGGGGGTTGGGCAGGTTGATTTATGGGGCACAGGCTGAGGGGCCATGGGCTGAGGAACTCAGTTCTATGCCTGTGGAATAAGACACAGCTGCCTCTGTGGAATTTAGAGAAACCACTTCTCTAGACAGGATGACTCTGGTACGTGGAGCATGAGTGTTCCAATAGCCTAGCTGAATCCAGTCACTGGAGACTGGGTAGTATCTAGCATGCTCCAAACATGCTCCAAAGAGACAAGGATCCATAAACCCAAGGCAAGCAACAATTCCTTTTTAGATAAACAAGATAAAAATTTAAGAGAACTAGACTGTATGCCAGGGTGGGAAATGGGGTATTTGAGTCAGAATCCACTTGGAGGCCTCTCTTCTGTTCTGGATACTTTACTGCTGTGCATGTGAGACAGCCTTTGTGTTTTGAAGAGATTGGAAGCTGTGGGATACTCTTAAGGTGGATTTCTAGGCTCTGTTAAGCCAACACCTGCCAACATGCTTGGAGGATTTAGCCTGGCTTCTCTTCCGTGAATTGTGACGGCCATCTCTTGTCCTTGGTTGCAGGGTGGCTCGTGACAAGTTGTTCCCTGCTTCTCAGACTAACATTTCAAGTGTTTGGTAGACTTACAGGGTTAATGGCTACTATACTGTGCAGTTAATTTGTTGATGGAGAAACTGAAGCACAGGAGACATTTTCTGACCTAGAGAATGATAGAATTGGGGCTCATTTCAGAGCACTGGTGCCCAGCACCTGCTGTCAGGCTCCACTGTCCTATATCTGACTTTAGTTTCAAATATTCACTGCTGAAAGCATCCAGGCGACAGGTTGGGTAAAGATGCAAGAGCAGCTGCAAAGCTTTGAGGAAGAGTCTCATGTTCCGGGAGCTCTTGTGTTTCTCTGTAGATCCCAGTCTATGGCTGTTCAGAAGTCCTCTCCCACTCTGTGTTGTACGTCTCTTTCCTTTCTTTTCCCTGTTTCTTTTGCCAGAAGTCCCTTCCCCTATGAAGGATGTATAGGTCCAGGAGCAAGCTTGAATTCTCAATAACACATAATAATTTTTTGGCACAATCTCTACAGGATTAGAATTTACACACATTGCTTCTTTTATAGAAGTCAATATTTTAGTATAATCGCGGTGTATAGTCATCATAATTATTTTTAGAACATTTGCATCATTTCAAAAAGAAATCCTTCCCCCTTTAGCTATTGGCTCCAATCTTTTCATTCTCTTAACCCTAGAAAATCAATAACCTGTTTGCTCTGCACATCTCACGCTAATGGAATGAGATCTATTACATGCTGTTTGAGGCTGGCCTCTTTCACTCAGCATCCTGTTCTCCATGTTGTCTGGACTGTAGCATAATCAGTGCTTCGTTCTGTTGTATACTGAGTAGCGTTCAATCTCATACATGTATCTTCTGTTTACCTGTTCATTAGTGGAAGGACACAGGACACGATCCTCTACTTCAAGGATCCTTAAAAATAAATAGAAAAATTCTGCAATGTGATAAACATGTTCATCAAAGTAGGAGGATACATCATTGACATCATGAAATCAGTAGCTTTTCTATGTACCAATAACAAGCTTTCTTACAAAGAACCCAGGAACAAAATTCTGTTCACAATACATTTGAAAAATTTCCAGGAATAACCCTAGCAAAGAAGATAGCAAACCTCTGTAATGAAAACATAAAGACACTATTAAAAGAAACTAAAAACCATACAAGAAGATAAAAAGACCTCCCACACTCATGGATTGGCAGAATTAGTACTGTGAAATAAGTACATCAAGAAAAGCAATCTACCATGTGCCTCCATTGAATTCCAATGTCATCCTTCACAGAAGCAGAAAAAAGAACGCAGGAGTTCACAAGGAAGCACAAAAGACCCAGAATAGCAAACACAATCCTAAGCAGAAAGAACACCCTCGGGGTCACGGTAGTGCCTGACCTCAAATTACACCACAGAGTCTTTGTAACAGAAACAGCAAGGTACAGATAGAAAACAGAGTTTGGATCTGTGGGATAGAATAGAGGATCCAGAAATAAACCCATATAGCTACAGCCACTGAACCTTTGACAAAGATATCGGGCACAGAGATTAGAAAAAAGACAACTCGTTCAGCACATGGTGCTGGCACAACAATGAGACTAATGAAACTGGGTCCATATCTTACACACACACACACACACACACACACACACACACACACACACACATTTTCAAAATGGGTCAAAAGCTTCAGTGTAAGACTTGGAACTCTGAAACTGTTAGAGGAAATCTCAGACAAGATATCTCAAGACATAGGCATAGCCACAGACTTTCTGCAAAGATACTCTAACAGAGCAGTCATAATCCTAAGAACTGACAAATAAACATAAAATTAAAGATGCTCTGAACAGCAAAGGAAACAAGCATCAAAATGGGGGAAAAATCCTACGGAATAGGAAACTATCGTTGCCAACTACGCATCAGACAAGATATTAATAGCTGCCGTCTATAAGGACTTTCGTTGTGCTTTGAATGCACAGTATCCCCTATAGGGTCATGTCTGAGTCCGTGGTTTCTAGCTGGTGGTGCTGATTTGGAGAGTTGTGGAAGTTTTAAGAAGCTGAGTCTCACTGAAGGAAGTAGGTCACAGACAGTAGCCCTTGAGATTGTATAGCCGAGCTGCACCCTGTCCACTGCTCCCTGACCGCAGACCCAGTGTGCCTCATGTTTCTGCCCCCATGATGGACTGTATCCCCTCAAATCATACGTCCTCCCTGAACTGGTGTTTCTCAGGGACTTGGTCACAGCAACAAAAGTGGTAAGCAAGACAACCTGCAAAAATTAAGCACCCAAATAATGTGATCAGACTGCTGAACTGACAGTCCTCAAAGAAAGAAATGCAAAAAAGCCATTAAATACTTGGAGAAGTGGCCAAGATCTTTAGTCATCCGGGGAAATGCAAATCACAACTCCATCAAGATTCTACCTCATTCCAGTCAAAATGGCTAACATTCAGAAAACAAACCCTAATTGCCGGCAGTGATGTAGAGAAAGAGCAACAGTTATTATTCATTGCCTGTGGGACTGTAAACTGGTAGGGCCCCTATGGAAATCACTATGCTTATTCCTCAAAATGAAAACTAGAGCTACTATATGAACCAGAGCAGATACTCTTAGGGATTTATTCAAAGGATTCTAAGTCAGCATAACACAGAGATACTGACTTGGTCACAATAGCCAAGACATGAAACTAGCTCAGTTGCCCAGGTGAACTAGTATATATAAGAGATATGCACAGTGGAGTTTTATTCATCTATAAAGGACACAATCATGATAATTGCGGGAAAATGTATAGAACAGTAGATCATCAGGTTAAGTGATATAAGCCAGACCCACCAAGACAAATGCCACATTTTTATTTACATATAATGTAATGTCTAGATCTCCAAACCTTCAGTATGTGTGTGCACATGTGTGTGTATGACAATGACATTCACGGCTTTATGTGTCAATTTTTAAAACATTGAAAGCCAATGTTATTTGAAACCCTAACACATTTAAAATTGTACAAATGGAGGCTCTGGAGATAAAACCATGTGTTATCCTTGCACAGGACCTGGGTTCAGTTCCCAGCACCTCTGTCAAGGCTCACAGCTATGAGAGTGTTAAGAACAAGTGACTGTTTCGAATACTCAGCTATAAACATGATACCTATATCACCTATTCCAACACTCAGGGGACATAATGGGAGAGGGGATAGCAAGGATGTAGCAGCTGAGGGATGAGGAGTGCCATGAAGTGCTCTCTACTGGACGTCACATGGCTGTCAAGCTCATAAACTTGCAGCAGCTATGGTTATCTGTACATGATCAAACCTGTCAACCTTGCAGTATGGTTGGCAGTAGGGTCATGAAGGCCTAGCTCTGAGGAGATAGTATCAGACCATGGCTTCTGGGGAAGCATGTGTCATGTTTCATGACCAGAATGCTCCAGTAATAACTCTAACTCCATGTTTGTACAGGCAACTATAGAGTCAACCAACAAACCAACGTAGACATAAGAAGTACTCCCTAGTGGGAGTAGGATGGACATTATTGAGAGTAATGGGGGGATGAATGTGATCAGAATACATCATATATTATATTGTGTATGAAACTGTCAAAGAACAAATATTTTTTCAAGTTCTATTTTTCTTCAATCTTCTCAGGTTATAGTGTATCAACTCAAGAAAGTTTAAAGGAAACAATACAATTTACAACCATATCTCTGTGTTAGAAATCCTAAGGGAGCATAAAAGGCAGGAGAAAAAAAAATATCCAAGAAGTGATCCTTGAGCTAGCTTCCATGGTTTCTTCAGCTCTGTCCCAGCCTCTGGCTGTGGCTGTTCCTCAGTTTCCCTTACTGTCTGGGTCATCGGAGATCTCAGAGCAGAGTCAGGTCTATATCTTCAGCAGGAGAGTGAAAACAACTTGGGCTCAAAGAGACCCAGCTGTATAGTTGCAGACCACATGTGATAAGATTAAAAACAACACAAAAATTCACATTCCTAAAACCTCCACCATTGGAATGAGCTTCACTAATTATTTCTCTTCTACTCTGCGGTCATGGATTGTTTAGAACATCCGTGACTCCCCCCCCCCCCCATTAATGATGGTTTAATTTATTTACAGTTGACTTGGAGTATCACACAAACCTATAAACTATTTTCACCCATTTATTCTTACTAGGAAGATGCCTGCTGTCAATCTTTGGGATTGCACGTAAAAGTATGGATATCCTCTTCCCAGCATAGACTTAAGGTTCAAATGACTGGGTGTCTCAGTGAGTCAATTCCCTCCTGCTTTGGGGATCTGTCTCTGTGTTTTTATGCATGTTCACTCTGCTTGAAAATCAGCTCTGTAAACGCAGTCACAGAGCTCTTCATCTTCGTGAGATGAAGTGTTGAGAGACAGAGAGGTGCTTAAAGGAGGAGGTGGTCTCACGCTCTTCAACCAGGAAGTTGGGCGTTAGTTCAGTAAGGGCATCTGGGGCGTGGGGGTGGGCGTGGTCACTACGGAGCTCACTGGCTAGCCTGGCTAGCTGAAGTACAGCTGCAAGGTCAGTGAGAGCTCTCAAGAGGACCTGAAGTCATTTTGTCTGTGGCTCAGCAGAGTTCTCATTCGACAGCAGCAGCTTGTCATGTCTGTAAATGAGCAGTGGGAGAGAATACTCTCAGGTCCTGTCTGATGCCCTAAGAGCAGAGACAAGCCTTCCATGCCAAACTCTGCTTAACCTGCAGCTGTGCAGGTGACTTCACAATTACTATTTAAATCTACTAGGTTTGGGAGTTAGGTCACTGTTCTGTAATACATAAGTAGAAGAATGGACATACTTGGCTCTAAAGCTACAGTTTTTACAATATTGTAGCAGGTTTTGATAATCAGAGCTCTGTTAGGTAGATAAGTTCTCTATCAATATGACAGGGGATGGGTTGGAAGCCAGTAAGCTGTGGAGGAGAGGGAGGAGAGGATCCAGGGATAAACAGAGCTCCATTATTACTAAGGGCAGTGGCTGAGCACTAATGAGCTGAAAATTGGCAAAAGTTTCCTCAGAAGTGGTGTGGAACTGTTGAGAAACACAGATTCCAGTAGTTCGTGTTTAAGGTTTGCTTGTGGAGATGAGAGCCTGTGACAGAACACCAGATCATCTGCATGACATCAGTCTAAACCTTAAGGGAAATCTGGTCACACATACAGTGTGAGTCTGGAAATTTTAGAACTGGGTGCTTAGGCTAAAATGAAGACTAGTGTGTACACTTGTGTGGGAAGAGTAAATCTCAATTGAATAAATGTCTCCATAGAATGGCCTGTAGGCAAGTCTTTGGGACATTTTCTTGATTAATGGTTGATGTGGAAGCACCCGGCTCACTGTGGGTGGCGTCACCCCTTTGTAGTGAACCTGGGTTGTCTAATAAAGCAAGCTGAGCAAGCCAGTGAGGGGCATTTCTCCTTGATTTCTGCTTCAGTTCCTCCTGGGGTTCCTGCTCTGACTTCTCTGGGTAATGGACTTCAATCTATGAGCTGAAATGAAGCCTTTCCTCCCTAAGGTGTTTTTGGTCACTGTATTATCACAATAGAAAAGTTAGGAATGTTTTGAGCAAATTGGTGTACACCTGAGGTGACAGGGAGATATCTGAAAACCCCCCCTCCAAAAAAAAAAAGACAAAAAAACAAAACAAAACAAAAAAAGAGCCAGAAGTCAGAGGTGACTCTAGAAAAATTACCAAAGAGCTTTTTCTTTCCTGCTTCAAGTTGCCAACTCCTTCCTGTTCAAACACAAGGAATGCTGGACATTTTTCCCGAGTGTAGGTCCAGATGTCTTGAACATTAATGTTCTGAGTGATCTCAGTTGGTCAGCACTGTGCTTAGGGACCATGACAGCACTGAGCTTCACGGTAGCAATCTTCAGATTTTAAGAAGAATAATGATCACGGCTTTCCTGGGCTTCCATGTGGGTTCTCAGAGACAATTGTCAAGGAAGCACTTTGGAGTCAGCGAAACAGCGCCTTACCTTGTTAGGAACTCCACAAATGTGACTTTGTGAGGCAGGTATGCTTAGATAACACTAGATTAGCCTGATGATATTTTCTGCGTGCAGAGAAAAAGGCATACCAGGCTTCTAAACTCCAGAGCTAGAAGATCATAAATGTGTCTTCACTGTCTTCAGCTACTGAATCTGCAGGTGTTTGTTACCATTCTAATAGAAAACCAGCATACCTGGTTGTACAGTATTTACAGACTATATTTGTTTAAACGGGGAATTCAAACTAGAAGCTAGGAGAAAATGAAACTGCCCAAAGTTTGCTTTGCAAGTTAAAAATAAAGACCAACCGCGTATGTTTTCTTTGTGGTTACTTTTACTGGAAAAACAACAACAACAACAAACATGTTTTCAAAACTGTCAAAATAAAAAAACCAATACACAAGATCGCACCTTACAAATGCTGGCAGTTAAAGGTAAGTAGGCTTGTCACAAGGACTCTCAGCAGTCTTCTCCATAGGCAAGAGCACTTGAAAGGCAAATCTTGGAGCTGCTGGCTGGATGCAAAGTTCCCGTAGCCAGCTCGCCGCATTGTACCATCAAATCACATCAAACCTCAGCCAGAAACTTCTCCTCCAAGACGGATGCACTGGTGCAGTTTAAATTTTCACATTCTTTCCATATGCATCACTCACAGTCTGGGGTACAGTTCAACATTATCCAATGTCCTTCTGTCTGCATTATACAATATATGCTTTTCTATTCATACACAACTTCCACAGTCTTCACATTCTCTTCAGCCATCACTATACAAGAATATAATTTTATATATAAATACATAAACACACATCTTTCAAAAAGGGTGGGGGTGGAGAAAGACCACTTGTTAGAAAACAGATACAGCTATAGTAGGTAACTCAGGGAACCCTGGAAAGGACTTAGTGCCACTAATACTAATTTGAAAAGAAGCAATTCAGAAACTTAAAAGAAAAACCAAACTAGATGTATGTATTTTATTCTGCACCATTTTGAGTTAAACAGGAGTAAATTTAAAAAAAAAAAAGGCACTTACAACATGAAATATTGAGGGTTTGGATAGCTCTTGAGTGTTGCAGAGAACTTTCAGCCCTCCCCCAGAGACACAGGGCACACACCGGAGTCCATGTTTTAGGGTCCTCCTTCTGGGTCTTTGTTCACACGTGTCACAAATGGAGTATGATTCACATTAGATTCAAGTTCAAGGCATTTTTGAGCAAAGGCTACATGCTTTCTTAGTGATTCTATGTACCTATGAGGCCTCTCTCAGACCCAGAAGTTGAAGACATTAGCAGTCTCTTGACAATATATATTACCTATGTATACATCTCCTTAGAGGTTCTGCGAAAGCTGAAGAGCTTCTGGATTTGGTTTTTATGAGCCATTTTCTCAAACAAACTTACACATAATTTTCTCCCGTCAACAGTACTGATAAAACACAGGGCACCTTTTTCTTTCAAGTATCAGGGTAAAATAGCACACCCTGAGAATTTAGGGTGCAAATATTACACCTTGTAAACTGTAGAATGAGACTCCTCAAGCACCACATAGGAAAATGTATATATACTGTGATAGTCTTAAATACAAAGAGTGTCACTGAATGTGTTTCCTACGCAACATATACACACTTATCATGAGATTGTGGTCATCTACTTAGAAGTCAACACTGCACACAATCACCGTGGAAGTATAGCCGTCTACTTAAGAATCAATTCTGTCCTGCAGTCCAAGGTAGAGCCCAGGTAATAGGAGCATCGGTTTGCAGCAAATACGGGCTTTTGTCTCTACAGTGGATGAAAAGAGTCATATTGCATCAAATCTCTTTAAGAAGTGAAGGTGAAAAGGTCAGATCTGAATAAAGAAAAAGGTATGTATGTCACTGGACATTCTCTAATGATGCAAGGTGAATTTGGACAACGGCATGCTAATTTTTGAAATTTGTCACGAAGCTGTCAGAGTATAATTCATTGTTAGTTTAATTACCTTGAGACAGCCATATTATCACAGACACTTAATACTGGGCTTCATTTACTCCTGAAGACAGTTTCAGTAAGTGTTCAAAGAAATACATTCTGGTGAACTGAATTCTCACACTGGCTACAAGTGTGTTTAGTTTCCAAGAAACAAGTCAAACCAGAGCCTGTTTCAACATGATCCCATTATCAACAAGGAGTGGGGGTGGGGGGGAAGCAATAAATGAGTCAAAATTCCTTCCCAGAGAATAGTATGATCATTCTGGAAACTAAGCATCACACATGACCTTGAGAGAAAATAGCTATGGCTGGGCCACATTCTGTTTAGATTTAAGCTCATGGCTCTATTTAGGATACTTAACTAATGGTTTTCTTATAGAAAACATGACAGGTAGCTCAGGAGTTAAAAGAAATTGCTGGAGTTATTACTTCTTGAATTAGAAGATTTTCTAAATTCCAGGTTCACTCCACTTTGGTTGAAAGAAGAGGGAGAAGCCACTTCATTCATAGGTCTATGTAAGTTCAAGAAATGGCCAAACAAAGGAAACGGGTGAGCGGGATTCAGCATGTGCCTATGAGAATTTTCCTTCTCTGTCACCCAAGGTAGTAAACCTCAAAAGGTGACCCAGCTGTGACAATGATCAATATCTGCTATGAAAGGCAGTTTATAATTACATTTTAACCACTTGGACATTTACCACATCCTTAGCATGCGGCACGAGGGCTCAGGCTTTTACATAGAAGCAACACACAAAGAGTTCTTTCCCCCACCCCCACCCCGAGCTTCTCTCCTACTGTGGGAGAATGGAAGGCTCAGATCTGCTGGTGATAAACACTGATAGTAGCCCACGACACATTTTCTTCCTATCTTTGTGGGGAGCTGGATAACAAACCAACCCATGGGGCTTTCCCAAGAATCTGCTGGAACTCACATGGCCTCCCAGGCACAGCTTCTCCCCACTCAAAGCCCACACCCCATCCGTTCCATCTAAATCCTTGAGACCTCACACCTGCTGGTCTCAGCTATGGGTTTGAGATCTTCCAAAGAAATGGATTCTGGTTTCTTGTCCCAATACTAAGTGACCCTTATATACAGTCAATTTGTCTGAAAAAGTGTTCAAGTTCTAGGGTAACAATGTTTTCCTAAATATGGCCCAAAGGCATCTTCCAACCCGGAGACCATGCTCCATACCGCGCATGCCTCATAGACAAGGGTTTATTTCACTGCTCATTGGCCGGGGACCGAGTGAATTGTGGTCAAAGCCCACTCACTATTCCTGTTTCAAGTCTTGCTCTTTGTCTAAAAGAGCTAAATTTTTAGAACTTGAAAGAAAGGCCCCAGAAGTGGCATTGAATTTGATTCTGAGCCTGGATTAAAAAACAAAACAAAACAAAACAAAACAAAACAAACAAAAACAAAAAAAAACCCACAGTAGTTAAATTTTAAAAGCCTTAGAAAATTCAGTATTCTGACAGGCATAAAATCTCTCACTTCAAGAAGCAATTTTAAGTGGAAAGCAAATACTGATGATTGTCAAAATAAAAAGGATCATCTAAAAAAATTTATCAGAATGTTTTATCTTTAAACAAACAAGAAACTGAACAGAAATTCCTTACAGAAATCTTGAGAATTAATACTTGGGTTTTAAAGGGGTATTTGGTTAGACAGTAATTAGGAAATTCTTCAGTGTATCACTTAATTGAGACGCCAATTAGGAAAGGCTGAATGTATCCATTCAGTCAGAATTGGGTTACAACTGGTCAGTAATGCATCCGGTGATTCAGAATCTTAACAATTGTGAAAACCAGAAGCAATAAGCGGGCACTGTAATCACGGGCTTCTCCTGTGGGATGGTTGAGGCTGGAGTGAATTGGAAACACTGAAACAAAGTTCACAGCCATTCTATATTCTTCCCCAAACAGGCTTTTCTTCCGGCTGAAAATGGCAAAAGGCAGGACACAACTATGAAGGCAATCATCTAAGGGTATGTGTGTTGCACACTTACAACACTGATTGGATTATTAAAAAAGAATGGGTGGTTTATGCTTTCTGAAACTAAGAACTTAATTTTCAATGTAATCACTGGTTCTCCCATACCTCAAAACATTCTGCTTTAAGGCAAAAACAGTGTCGTGGCACTGCGCACATGAGAAAAATTAAAGCACAAATGTCAAAACCGCTGTTTGTCATGATTACATGAGAAATCATGTCAAACCTGGTCAAGAACCCAGACAACACAACAGCCAGAACGACAGAGTTGGCTATTTATTACTGGACGCAGACAGTTGTGTTTAAAACCTAAGTAGGAGATGCCATCCTGTCAGCTAGACTTAACATAGCTCAAGAAACTCCAGGGTGATTTCTGATCCTAATTATTGATTTGCTGATTTGGTTTACAATTGAACCAATCAGATTTCCACTGCCTGTTTTGAATGAACCATTCAAATACTCTGTGTATTGTGTGCCTGGTCACAAGTGCAGGAGGACAGGCGGTGGCCAGAAAGCTTATGTCCTGTATTAAAGTATAAAAAGAAATACTTCCTGGGGAGAAACGCAATCATTCAGTAATCTTAGTAAAACTAAAATAACAAAAGCTACCTTAAGGAAGTTGTTCAGGAAAACATTCAAACTTACACACGTGGTTCATAAGAAATAAAAGTTTGTAACACAACTGGAAGTTTTTCAGATGAATTCAGTGTTACAATGAAACTTTCAAATTAAAGAACACTTCTTATTTCTGTCTTGCTCCTGCAAAAGAAAAAAACGCAAAGAAAACATGGTCAAAGAAAAGACGGCTAATTCTGAAAGAATATTCCTCTTTAAAAATACAAAACAACAGCAGCAGCAACAACAACAACAAAGCACTGCATGCCCTGTCTGCTATTTGATTATTTGTCCCATTTCTCTTTAGTATGGAACTTATAATTTTAGTAACCATGCCATTGCAGTTTCTAGACACTACTGACCTCCAGAAAGTGCCACCAAGTGGAACCTGTCTTTGAAAACTGACTCAAATTCAATCAGCTGTTCAAAATGATTTTAGAGCTAAATGTTTAGTTTCTCTGAAATAATTCACAAGGACAAAATGGTATATTGTATGAATCCTTAAAAACTAGCATACGGAACTGGTATTTTAATTAAATGGCATCATTTAAAATTTGCTATGCCAGTAATCTAATTAGATCAATGAACCCCTGCACTAGGGATTCTGAGAAAGCAAATGATCGCTAAATAAGTTATGTGGAATTTCTCCTGGTGTGCTTTTTTTATAGAAATTACACTTACTATTACATATAATGCAATTAAACCCATATTAAGACAGCACTGACATTCAAAAGTATAAAAAAATCCATTTCCTCTATTATTTAATTTTTTTAGTATAATCTACTAGAACTTTGATTAAGGAAATTCTTTTAATGCCTGGAAGTTGATTTTTAGATACAATATTATGAAGGCAAAAATAAAAAGAACTTCAAGTGCTATCTGTTGAGAAATAAGAAGTTTCTATCGTGTGAAACATACCCTTGAGATAGAAGACTCAAGTAACTATCTAACTATACACAACCAAAGTAGCAAGACAAGAAATACTTTAATCTTGTGACCTAGAAAAAAAGATCTGTTTAAGTTTGATTATTAAGAATAAAAGACAGAATGATAATTTTTGCAGCTTATGTGAATATACTTCAAATATATCTTCTCGTTTCCTATTTATACTGAGAAGATATATTTGGGCTAAAGGAACTGTTGGTGTGTATGGAGCATGTAGTGCCCACAGCTAAGCAGCTCCCAGGAGCTGGTGTATGGCACACGTGGAACCTACCGCTTAGCATTCCCCTGGAACTCACTGATACACAGTTTGCTAAGCTTGATGTTCTATCTCAACAGACACAGAATAGCAAGAGGAAACTAAACACAGTCACGTGTGAAGGAGGAGTGAACATGTGACTAAGAAAAATTATTTGAATTACATAAAGGGACTTGACAGTAGTTCTGGCTTGGTGTGGTCATAAGGCATGGTTTTTAAGGACTCCTTGAGCAGAGTGAAAAGGGGCCAATAGGAGGGGGAGGGGAGGAGAAAAGGGAGGAGCAGGAGGAGGAGCAGGAGGAGGAGCAGGGGGAAGAGCAGGGGGAGGAACAGGAGGATCGTAAGAAACTACTCTCTAAGATGACAACCAACTAAGAAATGAAGATAAATCTGTTTATACAATATCCTAGGATCACATTCAGGAATCGTTAGTCTAGATATTGCTTTGTGGATACCCATAAGATATTTTTTGTGTGTATATCTATTAAGTTTAGAGAAATTTTGTTTGAAAGTATTGGTACTTAAGGACAAAATGGTAGTAATTACCCAATAAAAAAACCACCAGAGGCTTCTCAAGTGAATGCTGAGAGTAAAGATGAAGGTTAGCTATACTGTATTACTGAGGGGTCTCCCTGGATGCCTTCCCAGGCGTTTAGACCTGGACCACTGACCGCATTCATCGGGGATTTGGGGCAGACTTCCCCTTTCTCCTCCCAGGCTGTTGCCCAGACAGAGAGGAGAATCACCCCATGCAGCTGACAAGCTGGACCTAGAGTTGTATAACAGGCTGGAAGGCTGAGGGGGATACTAGTATACCATGGCACCCAGCCAACTGGCTTACTGGAGACCGGCCAGTCCCCGACTGAGGGGACTGTTGGGCTATCATGGCTGTCTCCTGATTGGGAACATCAGCTATCTTGTGCCCAGGGCCCTGATACCACCCTGGATGTCTGAAACAATAGGGATGATTTCTTGGTTTGTCCGGGACCTATGGAGATTTTAGAGCATTTATGGGTTCTAGTTTCCAAGAAACACTGACACTTTCTATATGTCACGTTCTTTAAAGGGAATTGACAGTTCCATCTTTACAACTTTTCTCAAAATTATTTCCATTTTACAGTTAAAAGAAAGTGTATACAATACTGGGTTACACCGGCAAGTAATAGTATTACACTCTGAGTCCCCGCTGCCTGACTTTAAGTGATATGTACCTGTGCTCTGGTCAGAGCCATGTGGCTGCCCTCACCCAACATGTTTCAACCCATCAGCATCCCTGGGGAGACGGAGTCCCCTCATATGTGCACCCCATACCCTTCCTCTTATGAACTCTCTCATCACTAAAGAAATAACCTTGGAATAACCTTGGGTCTAGTGTCACTAACATGACTCAGGTTTCTCTTTATAGCATAGAATGTTCTGGCTGAACATTTAATCATGTTAATTCAAATAAACATTTTAATCATGATAAAACCCCAGATAGAAGCTTAGTGTATGTTGGATATATTTAGACTTCAATTTATTCTCTTTTCCCTACTTTTTTTTACTTTTCTCAAACTCAACATACGATACATGCACACACACACCACACACATGCCACACCATACACATATACCACACACATACACTATACACTACACAGACACATACACACACACCATACACCACATCACACAGACACACACACACACACACATCACACACATCCCACAGTCTTTCTTTGTCTCTCATGATAGTGAAATAGCTACCTGATTCAATTTTCTCTTGGGTAGAATATTTATTTCCCATCTGATTAGAAAACTGAGCATAAGAACACCCAGGCCAGCTATGTTCTGCTGTGCTCCATGAAGGCACAAATGTCACATAATTAATTCTTTACTAGGCTGACCAGCCAAGAGGCAAAATAAAGATGCTGAAAAAGTTCAGAGAAAGTAAGCCTGGCACAAAGGGTCTGATAAGGGAAGGGGAGAATTCATAAGGAAAAAGGAAAAGTAAGGGAAAAGTGTGACCAAAGACCTTCTGTAAAGACGCAGTCATGCAGTTCAAACAGCCCAGACTTCATTTACTGTGAATTGGGGCAATTTATAGCTTCATTTGCCTAACAGAGATTTTAAAAGTATCTACTTGTTTGAATAACCCAGCGGTGTGAGGCTAAATTGTGGTAAGGAAGACAATCCGAAGGTAGACAGAGCACACCTGTAATCGCAGTGCTTGGGAAGCAGAGGCAGAGGCATCAGAGACTCAGGCATGGAGGTTAGCCTTAGATAAGTCCAAGGCCAGCCTCGGCTAATATGTGTATGCATGATGGAACTGCAGAGAAAGGCATGAAAGTGAGCTGGAAGGAAGCTCAATCCCAGTGAGAAGAAGAGGCGATTGGAATCAAAGCGCATTAGGAACATTATGGAACAAAACTGCGGCTTTATTAATATTATACTAATTGGGAGAGGGATCCATAGGCATATTAGGGGAGGGGAAAGAAATAATCTATTGATTGTGGATGTAATTAAAATGAAAATGAAGTGGGGGGCTTATAGCAGCCCACTGGCCTCTGTCCACCAGAACATGAGAGGTGACCAGAGTCCTGACCGACCTACCAGGGATGCTCAATGTTTTGAAGGATGTTGTGGTGAAAGAGCTGGCAAGGCCACCCAGCCCTGCACTTTGAGCAATTCATTCTGTAATAAAAACAAAACAAACCCTGAAAAAACTAAGGACCCGAACATGAGTCTAGATGTGTGTGACAGGCCATTGAAGTCACCTGAGTTGGAGTGGATAGGAAATGAGAAGCCACACTGCGACAGCTAGTGCTGCTAAATAATTAACAGAATAGCTTCTCAGACAGTAAGGGCAACACTAGGGCAGACACCGTCAAAGTGTCCCCAGAGGGAAGGGAAAAGAAGAAAGGACAGAGACAAAAACAAAACCAAACAAAAACAACAAAAAACAAAACAAAAACAAAAAACAACAACAAAAAAACAAAAACAAACAAAAAAACCCACTAAGATCAATGTCCACGTTGAAAACCTAGTGGTACACAGGACAGTGACCGAGGAAGGGTCACCTCACCTCTTTAAACAACCCTCATTTTCCAACTGCTATTTTGATACAAAAGGATCTGGGTTTGATGGTCTCAGAAGTCCTCTGGGGCCACTCATAACACACCATGAAAGTGGGTGTTGAACATGGCTCTCCCTGAGTCCAGCTTTCTCTTTCCTCTTCAGTTGTTGCCATATGAGGACACCATGAGACCTCTGTGCACCTTCCTAGGCTCCCTGCACATTCATGTTTTCACAAACTCCTAGGGATTAGCTGATCCAAACAGCCCTAGGTAATCACACTATCTGTCCAGGGTATCAAAATGCTATTGCCTATAAGATAGTGTCCTGCAAAGCTAATTGTTGGTGCTGGGTCTCCTCTGCAGGCACACTAGAGTTTTCCTGTGTTTCTTCCATCCCTCCTCACTAGTGGTCACCACCACGGTGGAACTGATGTTGAAGACTCTTGGAGAGGAACCATCCCAACAATCTTTCTCTGGGTTGCAACTAGAATGACGTTTGTGCTTTTACTCGAATTCTAAGCAAAAGTCCCAATAAATGTGATTCTGTGCAGTGTTTTCTTATCTTGGAAAATACTTTATAGCATACAAGACCCTTCCCTAGCCATTGACATGCTGATATACATTGGATGATTAGATAGTAATGTCCCCAAGATGGTAATATAGGTCTGTTTACCTAATTTGATAATGCATAAAGTTTACTATGTGATTATCTTATTTGATAATGCCTGAATCAGCATTGTGTACACACACACACACACACACACACACACACACACAGGAAGCAGGAATATATCCCCACTAGAGATAACAGGAATGTCAGAGAGTCTGTCACCCCCAAGATTACCATATTCTCTTAGCTCAGCTCCTTTTTTCTTTCCCATGCAGTGTGGTTTTAACCAAGGAGTAAAAATCCTGGAGGCACATAATCTCAACCCTTCTCACTCTGAAAGGCAGAGACACAAGTCTGCCCACAGCTCTGATACCCACGTGCTCCTGCCAGAAGGTATCTTCACTCTGTCTTCTGTGTTTGACCTGAAGTGTCCTAGTTCCAACCACTCACTCACATTCATGCCTCTTATCAAGTTCTACAGACTGTATTTCCAGCAGAAATCCCTGCCTGTGAGCAGTCTTGGTGTCAGAAATAGATTTTCTCTGATTTCCTTTGTAAGTATGGAAGCTGTTCTTTTTCAAAGGGAGAGTAGGTGCTTATGGGGATTAGCCTTGGAGCATGGTGGGTTCAGCCAGGGTAATATGGCATAAAATGCAACTTGACCCAAGGAGTAACTTGGGCTTCAGAATCTTACCCACTTCTGAAGGTCAAATTCTGTGTGTGTGTGTGTGTGTGTGTGTGTGTGCATGTGTGTGTATGTGTGTGTGTGCTTGTGTGTGTGTTATATCTAACCATACATAAGAACATAAGATACACTAAAAGCCTTAAGGAAAGTATTCTGATCATTTGAAAACTGAAAGAACTTTTTAAAACAAGAACTTTTTAAAAATGTAGTTTCTGATTCTTTTGCCTGCTTGGAGGACCCTTTCCTACTAGGATGCCTTGTACCCAGCCTTGATGTGCTGGTGTGTGCCTGGTCTTATTGTTGCTTGCTGCTTTGCTTGTATTTGGTTGATGTTCCTGGGAGGCCTGCTCTTTTCTAAGTGGGGGGAGTGGATCTAGGGGAGAAAGAAGTGGGAGGGAGAGACTAGAGGGAGGGAAGGGAGAGGCAACTGTAACTCAGATATAATAAATAAGAAGAGAATTAAACAAATACATAATAAATAAATAAATACATTAGTAAATCAAAATATTGTATTCAAAACAAAAAAAGGCAGTTTTTGTTGTTGCTTTTTGGTTGTTTGTTTTTAGAATAAGAAATTTCAAGGGGCAGATGGGAAAGAAAGGAGAAGAATATTTCTGATGGCTTTAGTGAACATCCATTTGAAACGCTCCACACTTCAGCTAACGTGATTTCCCTGTCCTGCCTGGAGGCCAGGAACAAAGAGAGGCTCACTCCAAGAAATCTAGACCAGGCTTTCATTTCTTTTCCTTCCAGCCATTACTAAAACAAAGGCCAAGAGACTTGTGGAAGGTTCCTTCCTCTTTGTTCTCTGGTGGAGACTTGTGGAAGGTTCATTCCCCTTTGTACTCTGGTAGGAGAAATGTGCAGGCAATTTGCAATGGTCAAAGGGGGAAGGCGGTCCAGATTGGGGAGTGAGGGAATGTGGACAATACATTAATAACTTCACAAATCAGGCAGAGTTTAGTCTCGGTTTCCCAGAACGCCCACGTCTACAGACAGCCTCTGTGACTCTCCCACTCCCAACACAGAGCCACCGGATCACCTGATCATCAGAGTAAAATCCACTCACCAGGAGCTGCTCCACTCCGCTCTCCTGAGACTCTTGTCATCTGTGCTCCACCACGAAGCTCATGGTGGTGCCGTCGAAGGAAGGGGGAGCAATGATCCGTGGCCCCAAGGGCTGTGAGGTGATGCTGATGACAGGCTTGCCGTGCAACTGAGCAAAGCCCTTGGCCCCCACAAGCTGGGGTGTGGCTGCCGGGGCAGAGGAGGAAGAGGCGGCAGGGGACTGACCAGAGGCCATGAAGTACGGGGCTTCAGTGAACCCTGTAGCTGTCTCTTTGCTGGGGGTCTCTGCTGCCACAGAGAGCTCACTGCCTCCTGTAGTGTGAGCAATGGGCGTGGGCTGCAGGGCGTTGGGGGGTAGCACTGTGGGCAGAAATCCAGGATAGATCATGTAGGTGGGCCCGTAGGCCCCAGGACTCAGGGCCAGAGGAGGTACAGGAAGGGACATGGGTGCCACAGGCTGTTGTTGGGGAGTCATGGGCACGTCCACATATTGTCCTGTCTCGGGGTCAAACAATCTCCGGGTCATGGGTTGAACTGGCGTGTCCACCAGATAATACTGGCCGGTGGTCACATCCAGGAGCATCTTGCGCTGCGTCTGCTGAGGCTGCGTCTGCTGAAAGGGATCTGTGGGGACAGCAGCTGGGCCTGCAGGGGCTGGGGCTGGCATACCGGGCGGGGAGAAGCAGAGAACCTGAGGCTGAGCTCCCTGGAGGGTGAAGGGCAATGCCTGCTGGTGGTAGACAGCAGTCGGGGGATGCTCAGGACTCTGTGGCCCTGTCGGGGCAGCAGCGACCGGTTCTCGGTGGTTGTCAGGTTTGGTACGCCAAGCTGGTCTGCTGGTTCCGCTGACTTGAGATCCTTTGGGGTTATTGGGGACCTGGCTGCGGGCACTCAGTGGAGGTAAACTACAGAGAGTGGCAGCTGAGGAGCTTGGGGGCACATCTCTGGAAGCCCCGGGTCTGCCAAGCAACTCCCCTGAAGCAGCACTTCCCTTAAGAGGGATAGTCAGGTAATTCTCACACTCACTGTTGCTCTTCTCCAAACTGACAGCAGTTTTCCTGTTGGTGGCGTCATCGGGAGGGGCTCGGGTGGCTGGGGAGATCTTGAGGGATCTGAGTCCCTGCGATTTGATGCCCTTGGCTGTTGAAAGGCTCTCAGGAGCAGGTCCTTGTGGGAACTTGCCAGCAACACCTCCAGTTTTTTGAGTGCTGCTGGAGCTCACCGTGAACACATTCCGATTGCTGGGGAGTGGGGGGAGGGGCTGCAAAGGTTGCGTTCTTTCCACGTCTTTGTGGACTGGAGGAATATAGAGAGACCGGGGCCTTTCTCTGGCCATGTTCTCAAAGGCAGCCGCCCGGGCAGACACGCTCTCAGTGCTGGGGTTTGAGTTTCTCCTCTGCAGGCGTTCTATGGGGGCGGCTCGCAGGACCACGCCACCTTTGTGTCCTGTGTCCCGTTCTTCCACCTGTCCCAGCTGCTTGGCTAGTTTGTCAGAGTCTCCTTCGGGTCCAGCTACCCCTTCCTTCTCCTCACTGGCTATGAGTGACAGGACATGGCTGTCAGCCATCATGGGCAAGGGATCACTTTTGCGCTTCCATTCATTCCTGTTGAAGCTGTACAGCTCCTCCATGGACCTCACGGCAGCGGTCAGCTTCTCCAAGGCGTTGCGGGCTGGCTTTGGGGCTTTCCCCTCCTCCTTGACCTCTTCCTCTTTGGGCTTCTCCGGGGTCCTCTGAGCAGAAGCTTTGGAGACAATCTTGAGCACAGGTAGGTAAGAGCCCTGCTCAGATTTATTGGGGGCAATGGTGGCCACAGGCAGCCTGCCAGATGCCCTGTGAACCAAGACAGTCCCTTCTGGGGAGGAGTTCAAGAGTCTACTGCCGTTGCTCACTTTGCCTACGCCTTCCCTGGGCTCTCGATCCATGCCATCTTCTCTTGGATTCACAACGGCCTGGCACGTAATCACCATAGGGGACAAGGACCTAGATCCTCCAGAGGCAGGAGTCAGCTGCCTAGGCTTAGGCCCTGTCAAGCCCTGCTCTGGGGTGACACTGCCCTTGTCACTGCTGTCACCTGATCCCTTGATTAGCTTTCTCACATCCCTCACCTGGTGGAGAGGTCCTGGGGCCTTGGACTTGTCTCTCACGTCTCTCACCTGGAACTGGGGTACCTTTTCCAGATTGTCCCCACCACGGAAGAGTTTCTGCTGGGTCCTGCTGTTATCCTCAACGGTCTTGAAGAGGTTTGAGCTGCTGCCGCTAGCCAGCTTGGGCGTGAGCAACTTGGCAATGTTGAAGTCTGAACTTGGCTGTTGTACACTTCCCAGCCGGATCTTGATTTCAGGAGCCTTGGGTCTGATCACTGCCATGGAGGTCGCCTGGGCAGCAGCAGGGTACTTGGTGGCCTGCTTTTCTGGCTGTTTGTCCTTGGGTGTCTGCTGGATGTTGGGAACAAAGAGGCGAGACATGATAGTAGACTTGCTGGCAGAGATCTCCCCAAAATCAGCCCTCCAGTCCCCACCTTTGGGGAGCTTCAGCTTCCCAACTGGAGCTTTCTCCTCCAGCTTCTCCGCCTCCTTCTCCTTCCATGTCCGGAAGGCGCTGTTCTGACTCCGAAGGAAGATGCCCTTCACGGTCTCTGAAGCACTCTTTTTAATTTCACACACTTCTGTGTGTCCATCGGAGAAATGTCGGCCGGAACCTGTGTTGCTCTCTCGAGGAGTACTGGCTTTGAAAATGGGGGATTTAGAACCTACAACAGACCCTTCTCCACCTGCATCAGACACGCTGACCACGGTATACTCAGAACTAGCCTCAGAGTGTCGTGAACTCTGCCTCTGCAGACCCCGCTCCCACGGCTTCTCAGCCCCAGGAGGCCCTTCTGTCTCCTTTGTGCTGGGAGGGTTACAGTGAGATGTATCAGTGACTTCTCCTCTCTCCATTTTGAACTCATGCTCTCTTTGCATCTTCTTAGAAATGACATTTTTGAGCAGGCTGGAAGCGAATTTGGACTTCTTCTGGGGGCCATCACTGCGGGAGGCAGGCTTGCTACTCTCTGATGTCTCTGAGCCATCGTCTGTGTACACGGAACCTGGACCCTTGTTAGAACCTTTGGTGATTCTGCAGGGCCCAGTGGCTGAGCTGGCTTTGCTCTCACTTCGGAGATTGAGGGGCTCCAAAAGTGTGACCACCCGAGAGCCAGTTTGGACTTGTTTTTGGAAGCACAGGGGCGTCTCCACATGTTTGATTTCTCCTTCAACTTTGCTGACCACAAACTCCAAGGCCTTGGTCTGCGACTTCTTGGCCTGGAGGAAGAGCTGGTCTGCAGCGGCTCGGGTGCCACCACCCTTCCTCAGACCTGCAGCCACCGAGGCTGCGCTGCTCCTCAGCAGGCTCTGTTCCACTCTGGCTCCGACACCTCCACATTTTAAGTCCAGGAAGGTTGACCATCGTCCAAAGCCCACTTCAGAGAGTGTGGTAGAGGATTCTCGGGAGCTGATGTTCAGAGCCTCAAAATAAGGGTAGGCAAGGCTCCGGAAGGCCCTGGAGGTTAGATTCCTCACCTCTTTGTCGGCGTCGTCCAGCTCACTCACTGCACTGGAGGCTCCACTGGAGTAATCCACCAGCTCCTTTGCCCGGATGGCCCCGCACCTGGTTTGCAGGCGAGCAGGGACAGCAATGAATTTCTTTGCATGGTCCTGAGCCACGGCTGCAGCCGAAGTTTGCTTCAGGGAACTTGAATTGTGTTCAGCAGCTGCAGAGACTCGGAGGCTCATGTCGCCTTCATGCTTGGCAGCATAAATAATGTTTTGCTTTGCATGCACGTTGCTAGGCTCATTTATAGCCCGGGAAGTTGGCTTGATTGACAGGTGGATCTGGCTTGCTGCACCCCCACAGCTGCTTGCAGCAGTGGCCGATGCCCCTAAGGCTGCCTCCCAGAGCTCCAGCAAAGGCTCAGATGGAGTGGCAGTGCCAGGTCCAGTGGGTGGAGGGATAGTGTCACTATCAGAGGGGCCACTGCCCACTTCTGTGCTGCTGGTGTCACGGCCGCTACTGCCTGCCCTGGGACGAGCCAGGTCGCTGCTAATGGGGCTGGGAGTCCGAGTGGTGTTGGTGCTTGGCGTGGTGCTGACATAACAACTATTGTCATCATCTTCTTCTGTGGTGATGTCTCCTGGGGTCTCATCACTGCCACCAAAGGAAGCATAGTCCACGAACGAATAGATCACATTGTTATCCTCGAAGTCCCAGCGAGAAGCCAGCCCCACGTCGAAATCCATACCCTGCTCTACCTCAGTCAGCTGGATCTCGTGGGTGGTGATGTAGTGTGCTTCCTCATTTTTCAGGGGGCCCCTCTTGCCATGGGACTTGGCAATAATGTCCTTGCACGTTGTTCTATCATCGACCCCTTGTCTTCTATCCTCCCCTGCTCCTGCCCAGTCTCCTGCTTCTTCTCCCCTGTGTTGTCCGCAGCTCGTTTCCGGTTCACTTTCAAAGCCTAAGGATGAAGAGGAGGTAGCCAGGACCCCCAGTAACTTGGTGGGATCGTCCATTTTGGAAAGGCCATTGTCTTCTGCACTGTCCACTGGGGAGGAGGAAGAGGAAGAAGAGGAGGACGATGAGACGTCGTTCTCACAAGCCTGGGAGCTGAGGCACTGGGAGAAAGTGGGACTGTCTCCGGGAGCTGGAGCCTCGGGAGGGTGGCTGCTGGGTTCATCCTGGGATTTTGTCTTCAGGCTCCTGGAGGCCTGCTCCTCAGGGCAGGGTTCCGGTAGCAGTTTCATGGTCTCGGGGCTCTCCCTTCGCGCTCCAGCTGAAGCACACATTTCCACATACTTGGATTCAGGCTGGGTAGAGGCTGACAGCGCAGGTAGTGGCCGCAGCTGCTGCTTGGGCTCCGGATTGTCTTGCGGTCGGCTCACCGGGTCCTCTGCAGGCGTCAGTCTGGTCTGTGAGTTCATGTCAGAAGTACCGCCTTCCATTCTGAGCCCTTGCCCAGGGTATAGAGACAAGAAGAGGCAGTGGTGAGCGCTGGGGCTGTCCTGGATCCCCCTCTGGTCCTGGAGGGGCCGCAGAGTGGCCTGAAACAGGTTCCCTGGCTGCCTGGCTGGTTCCAAGGCTGTAGGTACCACTGCCACAACTGTCACCACCGCCCAGTTCTTCAGCCCCTGCGGTGGGGCCTCTGCAAGCCAGATGGAGGTGGGAGGGCCTCCAAGAGAGGGAGCAGAGGTGGTCTGTAGCCAGGGGGCTGCGGCTCTGGCCGCGACTGTGGCCAGTCTCCTGCTGCTGAGCTGTCCTGTCCAGTTGCTTGTCTGACAGTGTCGGTGGGTGGGGGTCTGAATGCCATTAGCCAGAGAAGAAGCAGCATCTGTAGGTTGACCCCGGGTCTGCCAGAAATGAAAGGAAAGCATGTGCTGTGTCCTGTACAGCTTTTTCGCTCTCCTGGATGGGGAGACAGAGGGTCACGTCATTCCAGAAATATTTTTAGTGTCCATTCCCAAGTCATATCGAAGCTACACTTGAGGGTAAAAAGAAGAGATGAGGAGAGGAGGCGGGGTGGGGGAGGAACGTGGCTTCTGATTCAAATCAACCAAATGTTCACTGTAATCTGTTTTAGAGGCGTCTAGCAAGAACACAATTACCCTTCACTGGCTGCCATCTTTCCCCCAGCCTCTGATTAAAGGAAGTTTCTCTCCTTGTTCAAAATTCAAATTTTGCACTGTACTTCAAATCAATTAAGGACATTCCAGAAATATTTCAAGTCCCACTTGTTCATTGTGCATATGGTAATTTTATATTTGCCTCACTTGCATTGTCTTTAGAGAGCCAAATCAGATGAAGGGTGGTCATAAAAGTTTTCACAGGACAAGAATATTTCGTCATCCTTCCCTTTGGCCAGACTTATACTCTGTGGAACATAACTTATTTGTTTCAAAATAGAAAAAAAAAAAAACTCTTCTAGGATCCTTGCTGTGTTTACTCAAAGCTTAAAGGGGTAATTTTCAGAGACCTAAAAACTCCTTTAAATAAACTACAGGTATTCTGAAGGAACACAGGAAGACAATGTGGATGCTACTTCAAATCCCTACAGCGACTACTAAAGCTCAAACCCATCCCTAAACTTGCAAATGCACTACAAGACAATAAGTCCTGTTAAATATAGCCAGCGATTGGGTTCCCCTGGCTGCATGCCAGGTCTGCAGGGCAGAGAGTCAAAACACAGGAAAGAACAACGAATATGCTTACCCTTCATGTGTACAGTGCGGCTTGGAGGGAGGTTCAGAGAGGAAATGTGAGCCACTGGCATGCCCCATGAAAATACGGCCAAAATCCCAGTTCACCCGCTCTGAGATAGATCCATTCCAAACAAGTCAAGGGCTACCTTGGCAGACAGATTTGCCCAGGCAACAGAGGGGTCGGTGCTAGCAACCTTTGGTTCGATTCCCTGGGCACAGTCCATGGAAAACCACCACTCAGTTTTGGTGAGATCGGGCCCTCATCATCTGCCAGGCCCAAGTTCACCACTATACATAGTCTGTGTGTCACCTATGCCGATTGGATAAAGCCCTATTTTAAACATCCACATTTGTGGAAAGCGAAAATAACACCGCCAACCATCCCCTTATGACACGAATGCCACCCCACGCTGAAAAGGGTTCCTTCCTCTGAGTAGGCTTGTGCGTAGGTGGGAAGTAGGCACCCCTAACAACTGCAGCTTCTACCTGCTCTCCCTGTTGAGCTGTAGGCATCCTAACTCAACCGTTCTCTCTAGAACAAGCCCTCAGTACCCTCTGCTGACACTAAAACATGCCCAGGAGAGGCTGAAAACATCTGGAATAAAGTTATGGTTATAAAGCCGTAACTCAGGGTCAAGGGAAAGAAGAAGAAATACCTTCCAAATCTTAGTTTCTTAATTAGTAAGTACAACTAACTAGGAACATTTTAATTTGTGCGCATATTAATGATTGAATCCTGTTAAGAGCCTCTGAGTTAAGTACAACTACTGTACTGATTTTATAGATGAGGAACCTGAGACATGGGGTTAGTGTATGATTCAAAGCTAGGCAGTCTAGCCGGAGACCTTTACAGTTGTGATAGGCAGTCAAGGTGGGCCCCACAGTCAAGGTGGGCCCCACAGTCAAGGTGGATCCCTCCATAACCATTCAAGGCTGCTTACCCCCTCAACTATCAAATCTGTATGACCACCAATAAGCTATGTAACTTGGTTGGGGTTTGTTTGTTTGTTTTCTAGTTCAGATAATCAACCCGAGAACACTTTATGGTCTTGGGGGATTAAAGACCACGATTCTGTTAATAAAATGAAATTAAATATAGTCACCTTCTCTCAGGCAAGCAGAATTTTGAACTCATTATTTTAACTTTTCTTTGAGACTGACCATGCCTTGGGCAGTAAGAAAACCCTGAAGATGGCCCCAGATACTGTGTAGCACGTGTCCTTCATGGCTAAACGGGAGGCAGAGTTTCTGCTCATCAGGAGATTATAGTCCGAGGAAGAATTATTCTGGCACTGTCATATGGCCCTGTCTGTCATCACAACACAACAGATTTTTTTTTTCTCGAGTTTCTTTCTGTGGTTAGCAAAATATAAAACTGAAAGGTCTGGCACACAGGGTGTATTGTAACTTTCTCTCCTTTCCTCCCTCTTTCTTTCTTTCTTTCTTTCTTTCTTTCTTTCTTTCTTTCTCTTGGTTTTTTCAAGGCTGGCCTCGAATTCAGATATCCATCTGTCTCTGCCTCCCCCATTACTAGGATTAAAGGCCCTAGGCCACAATTGGTCATCATAATTTCTTAATACCCAAAGTTCTGAAAATCTTCCTCCCAAGTCGTACTCTGAGAACCCAGACCTGGCCAAACCTCCCTGGCAATCAGACACAGCATGGTTCAGTTCTAACATGGGTACTTACCTTCAGAATGGCTGTGTGGCTCCTTCAAGGATTTCTAGCTAACCAATGCCAGTGTAGGTGTGAAGGTAGTTGGGGTTCCTTCACATAAAGTCAATTTCCAAAAAGTTTTTTTTTTTAAAGTCAAACCATGAATTCCTATTGTGGTTTAAAATCAAATAATCTGAAACTCCACAATAGGACTGACTATTCAAAGAAAAGAAACTTGTAAATAGAAAAACAGTAGCCAACTTTAGGGTAAAGAAGACAATTAAGGACTCTATCCTGTCTCCCTTCTGGCATTTTTCAGAGTTCTGGGTTAGTTTATGGTACTATGAAAAGGGGTGGTCTGAGATCTGTTGAAGTAGCTTGGAGTCGAAGGTAGCCACCATGCCTCTCATACTCACAGGTGGGTAGCCACCAGGCCTTTTATTCTTACAGATGACTCCAATCACTTTTTTACAGATGAACTCAGTGATTGCCTGCCTGACCTCAGGTCTTGAGCAACTGACATGACTAACATTGCCAGTATTAACCCATGGTGAGCAGGCATGCTTGGATAGACAGGCAAGGTATGGTATGCCCTGATGGTAACTTTATATGGGGACTCAAGAGCAACAAAGGAAGTGACTCAGCAGTGTTGCATTTCTCTCTGAGGAGAAAGTTTCGTAGCTTTCCCTGAAGGTTTTCTGAGATAGATCAGTGTATGTAAAACCTTAACATGACTTAAGAAATGAAGAATGGAGGCCAGACCACCCACCAGTTGATCAAAGGCCATGCTTATATTTTGGGTCTCCAGCTCTGGCATAAATGGCATGCCATTCAAGAGAAGAAACGGTTTACAGAAGGTAAGCCTTAGCCTGGAAATGAAGAGATGCATTAGGTTAAACTTAGCCTCAGATTAGATGCCAAACACTTAGCCAAACACAAACACTCTTAGTTTCTCTGGGGCACAGCAAGGAAGAGAGGGTGGTGCTTTGTATTTAGTGGAAAGTCTTTCCTTAAAGATGTGTATAGCTCTCAGCACACACTTATGTGAAGAAGGCTTTTCTGAGGACCACTGCCTAAGACCCAGGGCGTGGCCTGCTCCTTTCCAAGCCCAGAGAGGGACAGGTGAAAGTTAGCATCTGAGAGAAGGAGCCCTATCATACTTTTTAATGTATTAAAAGGTGCCTGTTTATTGAAATAAGTGTTCCACAGTCATATGACTGAAAAGTCATTATTGTTTCCACTTTGTGGACTAAAAAGTAAATAAATAAATAAATAAGTGAGGCCAAGTAAAAGCTTGTGCCTCTGTATGGCTTTTCACCAATTATCCCAATTATCAAATGCTGCAGCCCTGGTTAAAACTGGGTGTGAGGTGGTTCCAGCCTACACTAAGGAGGTAATTGAATACTAGTCTATGAGGTTAGGGGGTGTAGGAAGGGGGGGTTGTCACAGGGCCATGCCCATTGCAGGCTAATTAAGCTGTTTCATAGCCTTAAGCCAGCTGCCTGCCTACGGAACCAGCTGGTCCAAAGACATGGAGAGGCAGGATTAGGAGCCGGCTATCCCTGTGAAGGGGAAAACAGCATGTACGGTGAGGGCAAGTAAGCGAGGAGCACGTTGTGGTGTATGAGGCCACACGCACTCTAAATGCAACCCCTTAGCTATGCCCTTAAAACTTGGAAGGACAGGAAGAGATAGTTCACCTCCAGAAATAAACCCTTAGTAAGCAACCCTCGAGCCTGCCCACAAACTCGGATACGGAGTGGAGTGGCTGTTCACTTTGCCGATTAAACCAGGAGGTCTATCAGGGAGTTCATCTTCTATGACTGCCCCCTCCTCTTCTGTTTGTCTTTTGAACTCCTCTTGGGTCTTCTTCATCTCCTTTCTCTGCTGCTATTCCTCCGCGCCCCTGACTTTTTATATCCGACAAAACGTCTGTCTGGCCTTCCTCCTGAGGGAGCTATGGGGGTGTCAGTGTTTTAGATAGGACCGTAGAGAGGAAAATGACCCCTGAAGACCACCCTCAGGTGGAATCCTTAACACTACTTAAAGTAGCCTTACTCTAAATCTTGGTCCATCTTATCCATGACCTGTCTGTCATCCTGGCTTGCATGTTGTGTGTTAAGAGAGAAGGTAGTGGCATGGGGTTTCCCAGTCTAGGATAGAAGGGCAGAGAAGATGGCTTCCTGGCCTTTCATAGGCTACTGTGGACTATCCCAGGCCATTTGGAAGCAGGAAATGATTAACAAACCAAGTCAGCTGCTTGTGCAGTCACACAGGTCGCGTAGTTCTGTAATTTTAGGAAGGACTTTTTTTCCTCTTTTAAGTTTTGATGATACATTTTAAGCTCCAAACTCTTCAGGTTTTTTTTTTTTAATTCTGTCTACTTTGGAAAATATGTGTTAGCTACAATGTTACTTAGGATGACCATGTCCTATCTCACCAATATGCATATTACATTATTACCAAATTACCTTATGTCTTACTCACTGTTCTATTACTGTAAAGAGACACCATGGCCAAGGCAACTCTTACAAAGAGAACATTTAATTAGGGACTTGCTTAGAGTTAGAGCCTTAGGCCACAAATATCATTACAGCAGATAGCATGGTTGCAGCCATGTGTGATTCTGGAGATGAGCTAAGGGCTACATCCTAATCCCAAAGCAAAGCGAGAAAGAGAGAGAGAGAGAGAGAGAGAGAGAGAGAGAGAGAGAGAGAGAGAGAGAGAGAGAATGAGAATAAGAGAGACAGAGAGACTGGGCTTGGTGTGGGTTTTTGAAACCTCAAACTCCACCCTCAGTGACACACTGCCTCCTACAAGGCCACACCTCTTAAACCAAACAGTCCCACTCTCTAGTGACTAAACATTCAACTCTCTGAGCCTATGGGGGCCATTCTTACTCAAACCACCACACTTTATTTTAAAAATGGAACTGACTTACGACCATCTTTCTCATAACAATTTATACTCTCTTCAGGCAGGATCATGTTTGGCTCGTTTATTGTTTTTATTTCAACATTTCAGACAATAAAAGGTTTCATGAAAAGAAAGCTTTTCATTGTTTCTTGGTTAAGATCCTCCCCTTTCACTCAGTTGTGTCTCCTTGCCTCCAAAAGAAGGGTCTGGCACATTTTAGGAACAAAATAAGTCTTTGTTAACTGGCGAATGACCCACAGTAGGGCCTGAGCAGATGCTCTGTAGTATCAAGTCAGCCATTAAAGGTTTTTCTTTTTACTTTTTTAATAAATGAAGACAAACTGCCAAAATTATTTAGGGAGATTTTTACTACCTGAAAAGAAAGAATGGTTTATAAAGGAGGCATTAAATGCTTAGACCTGTATGTAGTATTAATGCAGTTTAAAAAGCCGCATTCAAAGTTCTTAGAGAAAAGACTCAAAAGTAGCAAAAAAAAAAAAAATCACCATTTAATTTTGCCTGCCTCCTAACTGAACAGCCAATTGTTTAAGGTAAAATAGAACTCTAATAGATTGTTATCAGTACAAATTAGAATCACTATATCCTTACTTTAAAAAAATTAACTCAGCAGTTGAGTCAATCTGAAATAGACATCTTTAGGCATGTTATTCCCTTTTATTACGTCAGCCTCTGTCTCCAACAAAATTCCATGCCATCTCTTGATCAGCCTGTATATCATATAAGAGTCTCCAAGTCAAGTGCTGTCACTGAAGACATCACCTTTGAAAGGTCAGAGATCATTAACCAATAAAGCCTTTACTCTGGGCTCAGAACACTGACTGCTTTCTGCCCACAACCATGGGTGAGGAGGGCAGCCAGGAGGGCTGGCTTTTGCTACTGAGCTTAATGGGATTATAAAGGAAGGAGAAGTCAGCCAGCCACATTTCAAGCCAACAGACCCTTCTTATATTTACAACATGTTTTCCTAGTAACCATTTATTTTGCTGAAAACATTTTTAAATAAAACCCTCCAGAGTCTTTTGAGAAGATGGTTTCATATTCCCTACTCAAACACCTGTCTGACTTGACTGTGCTATTTTAGTATGTCCTGAAGACACGTGTTCTCTTCTATATGATTCAAGTTGGTGTCTGTATGTTTACCATTCATACAGCCTCTTGGGACAGAAATAAGTGCAGAAGATTTTTCTGGCCATGTAGAGAAATGCAGACAGGAAAGCCATTTTTATCCAAGCTAATACTTACCAGTTTTCCTATGTGAGTACCAATTTGGGAATATGTTCTCCTAGTTGTGAGTGGCCATATCCTAAGACTTATTAGACAGATGAGCACACATGGGGCCACACACACTTCTCTTTTGTCTTTATTCCAGAAGAGATACCACTATATTAACAAGCAAGTCTGGATCAGTACTTGGGTGCTGAAAGACATCTGTGTAATGGTTTCTCTCATTTAATGTGCCACAGGCTGGACACTGATCAGGTCTATGAGACATACCTTAACACAAAAAGCAAGGGGAGCCAAAAAATCCTCCTTGAAAACCATTTGAATCACCTCTAAGTCCCATTTCAGGATAATGGCTATACAACCCTGTATAGAATGATTGTCCATAGTCATGCACGATATATGAATACACATGGCCACTTAGAAAATAACACATTTGCAAAATAACACCTATCAACACTTGGCTGTCCCCAACCCAGTGCTTGACTTTGTGCCCATGGGAAACCCTTAGATTCAACAAGAAGCTTGGCTTCAGAGACAGGTTTATACTTCGAACTCTGACTTTAGTCCTTAAGACTTGGTCCCAGGCTGTGTTGGGAACAAGTCTATTTGGAATCAGCTGTGTACCTGGACACTGTTCTCAAGGAGACACTTCAGCCTTGAATAGACAACTGGTATCTGGCATACATTTATGAACATATTTGGGCAGGAAGCAGTAGATGTTACAGCTTCTGAGCAAAGTGTTACTCATCTTGGAAGGCCTCCTAGACCCCACACTTGTCTTTTTGCTGTGGCAGCTGCATTGTCTCAGTTCCCAATCCACTGGGCTTCGTTGCTTTCACCTTCCACTGTGACTGGTATGAAGAAAATAATGCCGGTGACTTCATTCACTCACTGTACAGAGAGTAGGAATGATCTCTCACAACTCATCCTGGACAGTGTACAGCCTGCTTGGTGAGACCCCAGGCGACCCTTTCAAATGGGTAAAGAATGGTGAATGAGGTCTGGGTGGGGATTAAAGGAGATAATACATATAAATTGCTTAAAACACTGCGCCTTCCACTGTTGTCCACAGCTACAGTTTGCATCGCTGGTTTTGTGATAATGGGTACCTGTCGAGAATTTAGATCGAATGCAGTTTTCTTAACTTACTCACCCAAGATAAGCCAAAGAATAGAGTTCACCACTATTCCAAACAGTAAAGTTTTCCCTCTAATCCTGGATTTGGGTTTAGAAACAGATTCAGCTAAGCCTTTCTGGTTTTGTAGCCTCCAGGGAGAGGAACTTTGAGTTGTGGATTTTGTTGGAGAGTAGAAATGTGCAAGAAGAGTGACCCCTGGGTCACTCAGTTCAATCCATCTACCACAAGCACGGCCGTCAGAAGCCTGTCTGCAGGAGTGAGAGGTAGATCTTTGCCTATTTGTCAAACTCCACGGAAAGAAAGGACAATAAAATAATGTAATCTGATCATCCTTTTTTTTTTATAAAGTGAACAAGATGTATTTTAAAAATATAACAGTTTGATTTTCTACAGTATTTTTTTATATTTATTTTTTATTTTTTATTTTCCAGTTTGGTGGAGTACAGGTTTTTTGTTTTTTGTTTTTTTAAATCAAATAGTAATTTTTACTTACTCACACAGGGGTTATAAACACAAAAGGGCAGGACGAACTTACCAGCCTGAGTAGCCATAGACCTTGTAAATAGGTAATCTGATCATCCTTAAGGGAACTGAGATTTAGCTAATCTGGAAAACTATATAGATACTTGATGAGAAATATAGTTGAACATTTTTATAAAAAGGGTTTCATCATTGAATAGTTCATGCACTTTAATTATGTCTTTAGGACCAAGTCACTTATCTGTAGATGGACTAATCAAGAGGAATATTATAAAATATGACTAAAATTAAACTTGTTGCTAAAATTAGGTTTCACTGGACTCGGTTATATGTTCTTCTTTCATAAGAATATGTACTACATTCTGTCGTGTATAAAAACTGAGGAAGCCAAGGGAAGTGTCTGTTGTAAGATGTAAAACTACATATCATTGTTACCGACTCAGTCGTGTATATACTGAGAAAGTTCAGGCGGAGATGCTGACACCACCCTAATACATAAATGAAGAGTTTAGCTCAAGGATGTGGTGCAGTGGGGATTATTGCAGCAGTCCTCAGCCTGTGAATTGGGACCCCTTTGGGCTCACCGAAAAACACAGATATTGTCATTACAATTTATAACAGTAGCAAAATTACAGTTAGGACGTAGCAACAGAAATAATTTTATAGTTGGGGAGTCAACGCAACACGAGGAACTATATTAAAGCACTGGGAAGGTTGAGGACCATTGTCCTTGTTCAAGCTCTTTATGTCCCCAAGGTTATAGCCCTTAAAGGACACTGTGTGATATAGTCTCTCTTTTTCACTGCTAGGCATGAACCCAGATCACTAGGTGCCACCACAGGTCCAGAGAAACCAAGCCATCCGCTCACAGACTTTTTAAAATTTCAAAACTTCTGAGACCAAATAAACCTTCCTTTTTTTCCTAATATGATTCTCTCAAAGTGATGAAAACCTAATTAATGTAACCTACATTGAACACAAGGCTATTTTGACCTTCTGTATGGCCATTTGAAGACGTTGTGTTTCTTTTTAGGAAGCTGCTGTACCCCGTTTAGACTAAAAACAAAGAAATCAGTTTAAGGTTTTTGCTCCTGGTTAGTGTCATTTGGTAGTCATTTTTCAAAAGCTTTCCATTCTTACATATTCCTAAGTTTCAAGGAAATTTATCTATAGGGACTTACCACCATACTTCTGTCAACACCATCCCATCTTGATATTGAAGCTATAACAAACAGGAAGACCAGCTTCCACTTGTGAAGCGTACGGTGCATGTTTCTTCACATGTCTGACCCTTTAGGCTGTCTGACCCTGGCTTTGAGCACAGTATGGAATGCAATGGCCTGAGCAATAGTCAGGCTGTCCTCGATAACCGAAGCTTAGCATTGGCTATTCTGTACACAGACTAGTCTTTTTATTTTATTTTAATAGAAATCACAAAATTACTTCAAAGGAATTCAGATGAAGACATATCCCTAGAGGGCTAGAACTCCCAAGGAAGACACAAAACCACTAACAGGAAACTGGCCGTGACCTCAGCTCAAGACAAAAAAGGGTTGCAGACTCTTGCAAGGATAGAGCCAATTGTTAAACTCCGGGTTGATACATATGCCTTTAATCCCAGCACTCAGGAAGCAGCGGCAGTGGATCGATATGAGTTTACATAGCAAGTTCCAGGCCAGCCAGGCACTGTCTGAAAACAAAATTAAACAAAACACCCCAAGGAAAAGCGTTGGCCCTCTCCAGTCCTATCAGCATGCCCCTCGCTATAAGTACACTGCAGACCACTCGCTGCCTCTATGTTTCTCTGCTGTCAATTTCCCTTCTCTTCCTCCTAGACAACTGAAGACCTGCAAGCACTCTCGGTTTCTGTTTCCTCCAGTCTAAACCCAACACAAGAACATTCCAGATTGTTTTCCTTCAGAATGCAAAGTACGAGGTTCATCTATTCCCTAATTTTCTGCTTTGAACTTTATGTTTTTATCATTCAAAATTCCTCCACATCTATTCTGAAATATCCTCTGAAGAGCAGCCGCAGTAGCCACCTCTTCTTCACACAACACTCCCTCGTAGTCACACTCACAAACTAGCCCTTTCTCCTCTTTCAGGTTATTGCTTAAATGGCAATTTTTCCATGAGGTCCACGCTGACAGGTCTGTGTTCAAATCTGCTCCGATCCCAGATCCACTATTTTCAGTCTTCTCTAACTGCTTGGTAGTTTTAAGCAGCAATTGTTACTTTCCAGCGTGCTATGTATTTAGTTGTTTGCATTTACCTATTATTCTCCTCAATGTGGTTTCCTCCTCCCTCTCCATCCAGTCCTGGAGAATTGGCTCACCACGGGTAGAGGTTGCTCTCTCCTTAATTGACTGCCTTGACTGCTCGTCCATATCTCCATGAATGCTGGGCATAGCTTTATAAATGTACTGAGGAGTAAGTGATTTGTACATCAAAGCCCTGCGTGATAACGTTGTGTGGAAAGAGGCTTCTATGGAGGGCTCAGAGCTGAGAAGCAGAAGGACCAGTTGGGACCCTTATGAGCAATGCTAGGTAGGAGCTGAGGTAGGGATGGTGGGAGAGGGTGGACCAGGAGGAAGGATTCCAATGCTCCCATTTCTGTCCCCGCCACCTCCACTCATTGTTGACAATACTTCACCCTCGCTCTACCCTAGCATGGCTCTTAAATCTTACCAATAGCATCACCTTAAAAGCCGTAACCAACCTTTTCCAAATGTTTTGCCACATCTTGTTTTCCTTTACATCATGTCCACCATCGTGTCTGAACGTCAGCATTCAGATCTCTACACAGTAACACATTGTGAGGCCCTCAAGCCCAGAGAATATATTTCATTGATATTTACTTTTTGTAATTACACTGAGATTAGTGTCTGGTCAGGGAAAATAGCAAGTCACTGACAATTACTTTAGGTGAAGTTCAAGATATTTCCTTTGAAAAATGGTATATCTTTGCCAGGCTGTGGTGGTGCATGTTTTTAATCCCGGTACTCAGGAGCAGAGACAGGCAAATCTTTGAGTTTGAGAGTAGCCTACTACAGAGCGAGCTTCAGGACAGTCAGGGCACAGAGAAACCCAGTCTTGAACACCCACCCCCTGGGAAAAAAGAAAGAAAGAAAAGAAATGAAGAGAGAGAAACAATGAGGGATCCTATTGTCTTGAGTGGTTTTAATTTAATGTGGCAATATCGGGGGCTGAAAAACTCGCTCTTGGGCAAGTCATGCAGTTTTTAAATTAAAAAAAATTTTTTTTGAAGCAGAGGTGGAGAAATACTGTTTCTGCAATTATAAAGATATCATATACATAAAAATCCAAGTATAACAGCTTTTTGCAGTTTTTTAAAAACCAGATAAAGATTCAGGATTCCAGGCTATCGCCCATGTCCTGTGTTTCTAGCCTTGAAGATTCGTTCACGGTCTTCACCTCCAGAGAAGATTCAACCAGCTGTACTATAAGCTTGTAGCACTGGGAAGCTGGCCAGAACTGACCAAGAATGTCCCTCTTTGTCTCTTCCAGCCTGGATCTGTGGTTGTGTCTGCTCTGCTGGAGGAACCTAATAGACATGATCTATAAATCTGCTTGACCCTTCCATGCAAAATTTCAGTCCAGCAAGGCTATGTTTGGTCACAGAAGTAAAAGCTGGAGGTGATTCCCCCATGGGGACCTCAGAGTTCTCTCTCCTCTGCAGGGCCCTGCAAGGGAGGATCAGATGGCTCTTGGCTGACTCACAGAGCCCAGGCTCCATTAGACTCGCCTCTTCTAAATTTAGAGCACTTCAGTAAACAGCACCGTGAATCCGCTGTGTGCTTGCTGGGAAGGGCATGACCATGTCCTCCCAAATCTCGCACACGTATTTATAGCTTCTAGGCCTTCTTATCAAATTGTCATCAGCTTCACTTTTTATCTTAAACTTTAACCTTCAATCAGGTTGCGTTCGGTGCTGTCAATAAGTTGAATGTGAAGAAAAAGACCTCTGACTCAGAGCAGGATGAATAAAAAAATAATAATAATAACATTGTACTGATGATTCAGTCAGGCCTCTGAACGTGTCTGGAAATGTCTGCCAGGCTGCTGAGACTGATGTCCCTGTGATTGTCATGTGACACCTTTACCCATCAAAGACCTAGTCAAACAAGCAGAGACAGTGTCTGCAGGAGCCGTGATAGAGACGGGTGGACCCGTTTTATTGTTTGAATGGGTCCTGATGGTGAAGATGCTGTCTTTATTTTATTTTTTTTATTTTTGTTTCATGCTCTCCTTTCTTTGGTCCAATAGAAACAGAATCTTCCTTTTCTTAGCCAGTACTTGATCTTTCAGTTTCTGTTTACCTTCCCCTAAAAAAAAAACAAAGATCAGGACAGAGAGCACATTATGTGTGCAAAGCCCAGCCTGGGTTCAGAACGGGAACCTGTGTGAATCCTGGGGTTGACAGAGGGGATATGGGGACTGGAGGTGCCGAGTAGCCACCAGTAGGCATCACCCGTGCTTTGTGGATTATGTTCTGAAATAACCCTTCCCCACCATGGGGTCTGTTGGTACCCAGGAGGATGTGCAGGGTTCCATGGCATTCTATCTCCCTCTTCTACTATTTTCAAGATCTGTTGGGTTTGGAGTTTATTTGCCTCCTAGCAGCCAATTTCTATGTTATTAGTTTAACATATCAATCAAGCAGATTTATAGTGAAAACTTTATAAAAAGAATCTCTCAGTCTAAGAGCAAGCCTGTAGTTATGGTGTGTTGTTAGTTAAATGTGAAAGAGCTGATAAAGCACAGGGCAGGGGCGAAGACGAGTAAAAATTCTGTCCAGCTTTGTATTTTGCCCTTTTTCATTTTCTCCTTTGGTCACAACCAGCAATTTGTGTGTTCTTGGTAAGCTCTGTCAGCCCTTCTTCAAAACAGGTAGAAAAATAAGATTCTGTGAATTTATACAGGAGCAATTTGATGTAGGGGAAAATCCCACCTGCCATTTGTTTTAACATGTAAATTACAGTTTCTTTTTTACAAGAGGAACATAGTAGGTCTTTTTAAGTTAAAGTTATGCAGAACGAAGCTTTTATGAATGGGCATCATGCTGTGGAAAGAGCCAGAAGAGCTCCTTTAATGTCCCCAGTATTGATTAGCTCTGTGACCTTGACCACTTTAGTCTGTTGAACTTTGTGTGCCTCTGTTTCCTTTTTATAAAACGAAGATAGTCAGACCTACTTCACAGACTCGTCATGGTCACATGAGATCCCTCTGTGTTGCCAGCCTCCTCATTTGCCGGTGATTGGCCAGTCCAGTGACTGTTCGCGGTGTTCCAGGAAGACAGATGGGTTTGGTGCTGATGCTGCAGTCCACACAGCTCATGTGCTCTCCACTGCAGCTTTCTTCTGAGGCTTCTACTTAGCTTTTGTTAAAATGCTACACAATGCTGGATGCCGTCGGACACGCGGTGATGGATATATTTATTTTCTAAACTGCCACTGTTGCACATCTTAAGAATCTCATCATGATAGAAATATTTAAAAAATAAAATTCGGTTTCACAACTTCTTAGAAATACACCTGCTGTCTAATTTGAAGCGTAGATGGTTAGAGATAAGTTCAGAATCACGAAGACAGAAAGCATCATACAAGTGAAGTGTCAGGACAAGGTACACTTTCAAGAGGGTGTACTTGGGCAATCAAATACATAGACAAGAACTCTACTTAGCTCTTATTCAAACTCAGGTGGTGACTATGTGGTGTCCCCATTGCCTGGCGTCCAACCTCACAGTCTTATTCAACTGACTAGCCTTAAAAGAACTGGTCCACAGGAATGAAGTGAGAAAGGATTAGCTACTTTTAATCTGAGAGTGTACAGGACCTTTGTGTAAACAAAGATTTTACTGTCTGAGGTAGAGGAGAGAAAAGCATTTTTTTTTTTCAAAAAAAAAAATCCTACAAAATGAGGAAGAAAAAAAAAGATTTGACTCCCTTGTCATGATCAAGTTTTATAGTATTTGATATTAAAAGACTCATATTTAATGGTTTTTTTAAACAAAATTACTCATATTACTCCATGTCTTTCAAACATGTGAGAATTATGAACAAAGGGATGAGTTTAAATAATGCAGCATCTTTACTGGACAGTATAAAGCAATGGCTGTGGATTCTCAGGCTTTCTAAGCAAAATGGAAGCAACATGCCTGGTGCTTTGTGGGTATGGGTGCGTTCCAGGGGCTCAGTGTGCTGGAGGCTCTTCCACATTCCTCCGAAGTCTGTTCCTATGCCCTGTGTCCAATACTTTGGCAGGGTATTCCTTTGTGGCTACTTTTTTTGGCATTCTCAAGCTATGCCACACTGATGAAGGGATAGAGTCTCTTTCCTTGTCACCTTTGGTACTGAGGGCATTTCATGACCTCCTTATGGGGGTCTCCAGCGGCTGGTGGGCTTGCTTTCATTTGGATCCTTTCAAAACTTGTCTACAACAAGAACTATTTTAGTCTTACATTAGATCCTGGGGTCTTAGATACCTCTTCTACCCATCTCAAGATGCTGTGGAGACCAGGAGGTCTTGGAGGTTTACCTAGTCACAAGGAAAATGGTCATCTTCATGCTTGCATAGCTCAAGGGTGCTCTAAACACAGTCTAATCTATTCTCCCACCACTGTCCTGGAGTTTTACAGTATATGATAATATGGTCCATCCAGCCGTGATAGCACTGAGGAAAATTAGAAGAAGCTCTGGAATATTTCTTGCAACTAAATCTGAAACTGGAGCATTTACAAACTCTGCATTCTCTGTCATCCCCTGGCCACTGTAGTCAGGCCATGCAGTCAGGAGGCATTGTGAAGCTCTACCTAAGTCCAGACTTTGCTTACTGCCTTGGAACACACCCCTACCCTCTATCCAGATGGTCACTGCCTTTGTTCAGACTCTTTCATCTCTCCTGAATTATGGTAGCAGCCTTCTATCTTCCCTCCTTGCTTTCAGTCCCCTCCCACCCTGTCCAATTTTTAGTGTTGACAAGCTGACCCATGTAAATCAAACCTGATGCTTTTACTCCCCTGCGTTTCATCCTTTCGTAACTCTCCACTGCCTCAGGACAAAGTTCAAACTCCTCGACTTAGAGAGAAGACAATTTGTTTGCGACTGGCTGTGTGCTATCTTTTGCCTCCAAGCCACCATGCTTCCTCAAGTCTTCAGGCTTGGTGACACCTCTACTTAGAGCAGCCTCTAATTTCACACCCTCTTGACTAAGCCCAACATGGATGTTGCCTCCCCTCAGAAGCAATCTGAAAGTAAATCCATGGGCTCTCAATTTAACAATAAGAACACTTACTGGACCCACAAGATATCTAAAAGTGGTAGCATTAAGGAAAGTCAAAGTCACACCCATGAGAACACACACCAGATGCATGCAGACTGATTGCTAGTGTCAAATTCAGTAAACTACATAGGGTGGGGAGGATACTGAACTGAATCTTAACCACTGGGCCAGCATCAGATATCAAACCATGGATGTCCATTCACACCCACAAATCATGAGGCACGTTGCTTCCATTTTGCTTACAAAGTCTGAGAATACACAGCCATTGCTTTATATTGCCAGTAAAGATGGCATGTTATTTAAACTAGACCCTTTGCCCACAAGTCTTATGTATTTGAAAGAAAGGAGGTAATATGGGTAACTATATGAAAAAAACAAACAAGAAAACAAATTAGTATGAGTCTTTTCTATCAGGTACTATAAAACTTGTTCATGCCAGGCGGTGGTGGTGCACGCCTTTAATCTCAGCACTTAGGAGGCAGAGGCAGGCAGATTTCTGAGTTCGAGGCCAGCCTGGTATACAGAGTGAGTTCCAGGACAGCCAGGGCTATACAGAGAAACCTTGTCTCAAAAAAACCAAAACATAAAATGAAATAAAACTTGATCATGACAAGAAAATCAAATCTTTTTTTTTTTATCTCCCTCATCTTGTAGGACTTTTGTGCAAACATTTTGGTCTCCCCTATCCTACCCAGTAAGTCTGGCCTGCAGCCTGAGATAATCAGAAGACAAAAGAACTCCAGAAGAGGCAGCCACAAACCACATAAAAATAAAAGATGAGAAACAAAGCAGGGAAAGAAGAAAGAATTTGGGGATGAGGGAAGCTGAGTTCTGGTCCTGGTATCTTCACCTGGTATTTTATATTGATGTAAAGGACTACACGCTGCCACAGATTCTCACATTGTGCTTAGCACGAACCCGGCGCAGCCAGCATTGTTGAAAGGTCAGTGCAGGGGGAGAGCAGGTAAATATAGCTCTCTCAATATACGCAGATTATTTTTAGGATCTTTCAATTTAACTATTGTTTTCAGTAGTGGTTAGTCCTGGGTGTGTGTGTGCATGAGTGTGCCTGTCCGTGTTGATGTGTATTTACTCAGCAAAACTGTCTTTCTGCAAAAAAACCCAGCCAACCTACAACAACACCGAGGAGCTGGGGTTCTTCCAAGAGAGAATACTACTGAAGTGAACCCTGACTGGCCTTGGATTCATGCAGCTGTCCCAGGCTCAATGGCCACCGTAACACAGACAACAGGGTCATTTCCAACTACAACAGGTGTCCCTGATTTTAAGTCTTTCTTAAATTTCAGCAGAGACTGCAGTATGATCATGGAAAAAAAGTTGGAGGAGATGAAGGAAGATGGGGGTGTGGAGTGAGTGGCGTGCCCTGGACATCTCCAGCTGGTCAGTGTGTTTTCAGTGCCAAGGCGCTCTGCTGGGCAAGACCAACATGACAGAGATGGACTGATTCTGTTTTCAACTGTCACCAGTCACCAAATGACTTATCTTGTTTTGCTGGGTAGTAACAGGCCACCAAGCACACTAAACTATCTATACCAAAGAGAGCCTAACTGTTAACAACAAAATCAGCCTTGCCAGGGATCTGAAGAAACATACTACAGTCTCATAGAGAAATCCACTGGTCGAATGGAAGGTGTATTATATTCATCTGTAGATTCTGAGACCTGAGTAGATTCTAGGTATGGAAAACACTTTCATGAAAGACTAATAAATTAATTGGATTAGAAGGGTCTACGACTTGTTTAAGTACAACCTTTAATAGATAAACGAAGAGTTTAGTATCTTCAATTACATATTAGGCATGAGCGTGCTAGGTGACATCTTGTCCCAGAGACAATTCTGCCTGGAAAAGTAGACTAAGTCCTTAAACCTCTGAACAGCAAATGTCTACTACATTGTACTGATTTTCTGATCTCAGTATGCCATCTTTCTCTGTCATGCTAACCAATGCCTCAGCGCAGATATATACATAGATATACATATACACAGATATATACAGTAAGTTAAAAAAGTACTCTTGGGGCTGAAGAGATGGCTCAGCAGATATGAACACATAACACCTATTCCTAGAACCCAGGCTGCGTGGCTCACAAGCAGCTGCATGGGATCTGATGTCATCTTCTGGGTCCCCAGAGCATCTGTATGCACACTCACATACTCTGACCCAGACACACATAAACATACAATTAAAAATAAAATGTTTTCTTCTGACTCAGTTAAAAAAAAACATCCTTTATGACCTTGGGACTTTATTCCTGTTAGGGCTATCCAACATCTTTTATGGGTCAATACACATCTGTTAAATATGCAAACATTCGTATTTCAGTAAGAGGATTTCCAACTCAGCAGCTTGCCTTACACATCCTACTTCAAATGGCCCAAGCTTTCTTCAATTTACAGAAGTATAACTGACAAATTGGTCCATACGTAAGATGTACAATGTGGTATTTTTATACAAGTTGTTGACACCACTAGCACAATCAAGCTAGTTAGCATATCCATGATTTCACACACACACACACACACACACACACACACACACACACACACACACATCGTTTTATAGTTGAAATTCAGGATCTACTCTACTCATAAATTTTATGCATACGATTTCAGTGTTACTAATTGTGGAGACCATCTCTAGGAGGTCTTGCCTAGTTTCAAGGAAAATGTTGTACATGTACTTGCGTCACTCAGTGATGATGCACACAGTCTAATCTAATCTCACGGCACTGCCCTAGAGTCTTGCAGTATAAAGCCCATCAGCCATACATGGGATGCTGACTATGATCACCATGCTGACATTAGATGTATACAGTGTCATGTCACCCAGGCTAGGCCGGAGCTTGGTCATAGACAAAAAAAAAAAAAAAAGATCTTAAGCTCTTATCCTCTTTCCAAATACTGTAATCATGGGGATGTGCCAGTATACTTGGTTTTTGCCATACCCAGGACTTTGTGCATGTTAGTCAAGCCCTCTGCAACCTGAGCTATATCCCTAGACCCAAAACTTCATGCTCCTGGACCAACCCTTCATGTCCCAAGTCAACATGCATGGTTCAGTTTGCCAGTCACTGAATGACTTACCTTATCTTATTTTCTATGAATTCAACTCTGTAATATTCCACACACAAGTGGGGCAGGTCATGGAGTGTTTGTGTTTACAAGCCTTGCTTGTTTTACTCAGCACACATGTCCTGCCTATCCATTCGTGCCATCACAATTGGCAGAATTTCCTTCATGTTACGGTTGAATAATATTTCATTGTATTTAATGCCATCACAAGTTGTAAATTACAAAATGGTGTTGTTATTTCTACTTTACCTCTTTATTTATACATAATATCACTTCTTCAAGATCCTGATTTCATTTCCTTTGAACATACAGCAGACTCTTGAGCAATATGCGTTGCTCAACTCTGTAGGTCTGTTACAGGCAAACTCTTTTTTCTATTTTATAACAATTTGAAATTCATTCATGAAACTCAAAGTTCATGGCCTATAAGCTATGTGTGCTTATGAAATCATGGCATACAGAAACTTGCCTATTTTTCTGTGATTGTACAAAGATATGTAGTCTGTACTCTGCTTTACAACTTGTTACTATAAACACAAAAATCTGTTATAAATATATTTTATCAAAATTTTTGTGCATAGCAGAGTGTATGCAGTGTCCTTAACAGTTGCAAAACATGTGAGCAAATGTACTGACTCAGCAATTACCGATACTGTGACCATTCACTATTCTATATGATATACCACTGTAGTGATTTCTTAGTCCACAGTTTCGTGGCTCCATAAGCTTTGGTAAAGTATTCTGTGGCAGGGAACATTGTCAGAAGAGCCTTTTCCTGATGCACAATGAGAAGAGAAGGGATCCAAGAAGAAGCAAGAGCAATGTATAGACCACAACATCATGCCCCCAGTGACCGACTCCCTCCAAGGACTTCCACATCCTACCTTTAACCACTTCCCATTAAAGCCACCAAGCTATGAATCCATCAAAGAATCAATTTAGGTATGAACCCTCATTATCAAATCATCTCTAGAAACATCATTACAGACCCGTTAGTCTCGTACGCATCTCTTAGTCCACTGAAGTTGACAATGAAGAGTAGCCATGGTAACAGAAATGTCCCCCTGATGTGGTCATCATCACGAACTGATCTCTGCTGTTTATAACATCTCAGCAAAGTTGTTAAACAAGTAGAGGAGGCAACCGTTTTCTGGCAAAGTGAGTGCGTGTTCCCTTGATTAAGTTTACCTCCCTCATCCAGGACTATATTTACCATCCTAAGAGGAAGCTAAGAATGAGTTTAGTGGAATTTCTCAAATTCAAAGAGACAGCTGGAGCACAGTTCCCCTAGGAACAAAAATGAATATGTGACCCAGCTCCAAGCCATAGAACGGGAGGTAGAGAGTTGCACAGTAAGATCATGGGTGTTAGAATCAAACCGTGTGCTGTGTTAGAATCCAGAATCCTTACATACTCACCATGTGACCTGGGTGTGATTAACCTTCCAGCCGTCTGTTCACTCTTGTGTAAGATGCGTTATAGTAATTCCTCCACTTGGAACGGAGACAGAGTATGTATAAGAATAAAAATATCAACAAGAAAGAGAATCAGTAATGGACTGTTCCCTAGATTTGCCCTCCAATCCTGCATGTTTGCAGGAAAGGCACTACAAAAGTCTGTAAAATCTGTCTGTATGAAACATCTTACGGACACTGAAAAACACCATCTTCATGGGAATTCTCCAATATGTTCAGAAAAGATAACTTCCATTCCCAACAGCTTCTCTTGCTGTGTCTAGGCCTCGCATGTCCCACCCTACCCACTTTATGTACTCAAACATGCTGTAGGAATCATTGCTTTTTGTCCTGTGGTTGTTTTGTTTTTGTTTTTGTTTGCTCATTTGTTATTTGGTTCTTTGGCATACTGGGGCTTTACAGCTAACCAAGATAACTTTAAATATATTTAAAGACATAGAAATTTTAATGTTAGGATAAAAATACTCTTCATGAGATGTTACTGGAAAAGTACAGTAGAAAAATTTTATACTTAAAATTTTTAAACACAGATAATTTTGATTCTTTTTTTAAGTGAAGAGAGAAGGGGAAATGGGCACAATATTATAAATAAGTCTTTGGGGAATTATTTGCCTTTTCTAGATGTCTTCAAGGACTTTGTATTTGCCGTCGATACCAAACAATTTGCTAAAGTTGCCAGCTGCAAAACAATTAACATTGGGCTATTTTCACTTTAGATCAAATCCCCCCAGACTGTCTAAAGCAATTAGAACGTTCAACCCTCCTATACCAAATGCCAGCTGAGTCTAGTGGCACAGGCTTGCAATCTCAACCATTTTGGAAGCTGTACTGGTTAGTTTTAATTGTATGTTTGATACAACCTAGGGTCATCTGGGATGTGAAAACCTCAATTGAAAAATTGGCTAGGACAGACTGGCCTTTGGCCATGTCTGTGAGAGAGGCTCAACTCTCTGTAGATGGTGTCATCCCTTTGCAAGTGGTCCTCGGTTGTGTAAGAAAGAGACCTGAACACGAGCCAGAGAGAGAGTCACCAATAGGCAGCATTCTACCATGGTTCCTTAACCCAGTAACTGCTGGAGTTACTGCCTGCCTTCCTTCAGTGATGGTTTGTGATCTGGAAGCATAAAATGAAACAAATACTCCCCTTTTGCAAGTGGCTTTTGGTCAGTGTTTACCACAACATAAGGCAAACTAGAACAGAAGCTGGTGCAGGAAGATGGCAACGCCAACGACTGCCAAGGCCTCTGAGTGAGTTCAAGGTCAGGATGAACATCTTAGCAAGATCATGTGTTAAAAGAAAAGGGGGGCCAAAAACTGGGTCAGTGGTAGAGCATTTTGCCTACCTCACACTTTTGTGTGAGGCTCTGGATACAATTCCTACCACAGGAAAAGAAAACTGTGTAAGAAAAAGACTTTTGCTTTTTTTTTTCCCTATTGCAAATTAATTTTTGTTTTTAAGTCCTCATTAAAATAGCTGAAACCTGAATTGGAATGAACTTTATCCCCCTTTATTCCCAGCTGACATCTGCTTCACCCTGGCCAGTACCCATTCCCAGAGATTAGTCACTGTGTTTTAATGGAACTTAAAATATCAGAAGAAATGAACGTTTGTTAGTATGTCAGAGGCATCACTGATGTTGAAACGCTGATTAAACAGGATCCCGGACCAAACTCACCTGGATTCACCCTGAGCGATCAGCACTGGCCTTTGCTTGGTGGTATTAAGTCCTAAAACTTCTACCTTCCTGTTGACTTAAAGTCATCCAGACACAGCTAGAGGATTTATTGTCCGATGCAGACAGAATCCTCTTTACCTAGAAAGGGTGGTCACACCAGGTCATGCTGGATGGAACCAAGTAAGCACATTAAAGCCTAGGCTGGCAGCTGTCTTTGCCTATTAAGTAGTCTTTCTGCCCTACAGCAAATGGTGGGGACAGTCACCTAGTCGGGGTGGAAACACACGGGGAACACTCAAAAGTTCACTTTGACTTTTAACATTGTGTACATGTGCACAATATACTAACACATACTAATCACTAACACTTCCGTACTTTTTAGTTTCTAGGCTGGTCTAGCAAGAGTCTTCTCAGGGCTACCCAGCTCAGTGCTCGGCACACAGTGAGTGACCAGTTGACTTGTTTGTGGCATCGTTTGCATAAAAGGTGAGTGGTCACAGAAAACCTGTCACAGAAAAGATGCAACCCACATCAACTTTTTGTTTTGTTTTCATGTTGTTTCTTTGAGACAGGTTCTCATGTAGCACAAGCGGGTCTAGAACTCTTTTATGTATTCAGCCCTCAGTTCATCCGTTGACTGGGAGAGCCTCAGCTAGAACTGCAGGAGAAAGCCAGGGGCACGCAGTTAAAGAGGTGGCAACTTTTCATAGACTCCTGAACTTGGTGCTGCAGCGAGGCAGGGATCCAATCCCAAATATAGACCTCACAGTGACAGTCGGAATTTGCATCTTGGTGCCTGGCAACACTTGCTGTTTCCATTATAATGGTCACGGTCATTAACTTTGCAATTATCTTTATTTGAATACCTATAGAGTAAGTGGGAGATGCCCAGTGTTTTGTTTGTAATTATTATAACCTCTCTGAAACACAAGGTTATTTCTTTGTTACAAAAGAAAAAAATTGGAAAGGGCTAAATAACTAACTGGGGCTTGCTTGTAGCTGGGGAAAGGCCTTCCTTTTAAACTAAAAGAAACTATTGACTTGCCCTGCACGGAGACCCAAGCCCATAGCACTAGCTGCACAGGAGACTACAGCAGGAGGATGTCTTGAACAAGGAGTTCCAAGCCTGCTTTAGTAGTACACTGTTACTTCATACCTTAAAAAAAAAATGACATCCCATTTTTGTGGAGCTAGGTCATGTATGTTGGTGTACGTACAGGTGCATGTGAAGGCCAGGGTATTCTTTCTGAGGTGCCTATCCTGTTTTGTTGAGACAGTGTCTCTCACTGGCCTGGAGTACACTGAATAGTCTAGATTGGCCAGTGAGTCCTAGGGAATCTGCCTATTTCTGCATCCCCAGCATTGGGGTGACAAGGGCCTGCCTCCACTCCTGGCCTTTCTGCATGGGTTCTAGGTCATCTCCGCGATGCTCTGCCAAGCACTTTAATATCCTCGGTTTTCTTTTTATGTTTACATACGTGGAGAAAACATTAGGAAAATATTTTAAATAAACTAGTTCTGAATAAATTCAATAAAAATCAAGCAATGCCTCTATACTAAAAACTGTAAAGGAGGATGAAATAAAATTTAAAAGTTTTAAGAGAGTTGAGAAGTATAGAATATTCACAGATCAGCAAATATAATATCATTAAGATTTCAATTATTAGGGCTGGAAAGATGACTCAGCAGTTAAGAGCACTGGCTGCTCTCTCAAAGGACCAGGGTTCAATTCCCTGCACCTACATGGCAGCTCATAACTGTAACTCCAGCTTCGGGTGATCTGACACCCTCACACAAACACACATGTAGGTGGAACACCAATGAACAAAAAATAAAAAAATTAAAAGTATTTTAGTTCCTTCTAAATTGACCTATAGATGGGACACAATCTTAATATAAACACTAGGGTAGTTTTGTATAATTGATAATATGATTTCACAAGTTGAAGGATTAGTGCATTCTGTGATTTAAAGAATTAGTGTGAAAGTATAGAGATTAAAAGAAGTGGTGTTACCATTATTTCAGAAAATCAGGGATGGGGTGGATTAAAGGATCAGAAACAAGGCTCATGTATTCAGAACTAGTTGACTTTCTACAAATCAACAAAAAATAATCTTTTCAACAGTAGAGCTAGATAATCTGAATTACATGTTAAAACATGAAGCTCATCTTCTCCCTCCCAGCACTCTGGAAGGAGAAGCAGTGAGCAGTTAAACCCTCCATCACGTCTGAGCCTCAGCAGACCTGATCCATAAAGATCAATAAAGAGGGGATTTAGCCCTTCTCTGCTTAATCCAGTATGCGTGTGTCTCTATATGTAGGTGCAGCCTCCTTCAGCTTCATCCAGAATGTGTTTTGTCCTGCATGCTTGAATAATGGTTAGTTAGAGTTTGCTCTGAGGAGCTTTGTTCTATCCATCAAATATGTATAAAGTTGTTGGAATTTGCTCTATGGAGCTTCTGCTCCATCCACCAAATGTGTGTATGTGTATGTAGTATGTATGTATGTATGTATGTATGTATGTATGTATGTATGTATGCGAAGTGAAGGGAATCTTTTTCTGATTCATCCTGAATAAGTGAGTTTTTCTTTCTGTGTGCTTGAGGTTCTTTTACTTTCTCTCTGGATCACAAAGAATTAATGAAACTCTGAGCCTCTTGCCTAATTAGTTCTCTAAAAGAACAAAGAGCCCGAGTAATTTCTTTACTGAATCTGCTGCTGTTAAACACCAGGTGTTAATCTCCAGAAGTCAGAGGCTTCTGGCCACCGAACAGAGAAGACATAAGAAAGATAAATATTACCAAAAGTAAGCAACATTTGCTCTTGCAAAACCAAGTTTTGCCCTCTTTAACCACTGACATTGTCCATCCCTGCCTTCCAGAGAGAACTGGTGTGGTGGCTAGCCTTTGGAAAGTTGTCTAGATCCCTGTGGTGTTTTCTTATTGCAGTCTCAGTAAAGTAATTTATCTTGGACGCTGTGTTTATTGGGTCTCATGTTCATGGATCCAACAAATCAAGGATAGAAAAATTATATCTGTATGGGATACATACATACATACATACATACATACATACATCTGTATGGAATATATATATATATATACTTCTTACTGGTTTTCCCTCAATAGTATATTATAAATATTATTTACATATCATTCACAATATATGCTAGTTATGAAGGTAATCCAGAAATGATTTGAAACACATGGGAGGATGTATTGTAGCCACTTTATATAAGAAACTTGGGCATCTACAGGTTTTGGTATATGAAGGGTCCTCATAACCTATCCCCTACAGATTCTGCAGGGCAACTGTACTGCCTAATGATACAAACATAAAAATTTAATTAAGTAAACAACTTGGGATAGAGGAGAGTCAGAACACCAATTAATGGGCTAATTTGATCTATATCTGCTTGTACATAAACAAGAAAATTTCACATAAAATGTTTAAGATATCTTTTTTGTAACAAGGAAATATAACACTTGAATGTCTCAGAGTTCGGTTTGTAAAGTGACTTCAAATTACATTGTTTTGATACATCTTTGTCTTAAAATCATTTGGAAGATCTTAATTTTTTTATACGTACATGATTCTTAATTTCAATTAATAAGAAAAGAGAGCTGGGTAGTGGTGGCACACCCCCACATACCTTTAGTCCAAGCACTCAAAAAAAATGATGCAGGGGATTTCTGTGAGTTCAGGGGCAGCCTGGTCTACAAAGTGAGTTCCAGGACAGCCAGAGCTACACAGAGAAATCCTATTTTGAAAGAAGAGAGAGAGAGAGAGGGAGAGGGAGAGGGAGAGGGAGAGGGAGAGGGAGAGTGAGAGGGAGAGGGAGAGGGAGAGAGAGAGAGAGACAGAGACAGAGAGAGAGAGTGAGAGTTATCCGTATACTCCATGTAGGAAAGTAGACTAGCTTCCTAGAGAGCCAAGGAGGAAAGATGCATCTAAGAAGTGAGACTGGTGGGTATCGGTCTGCTTCCACATCTGTCCACATCCTCAGGTCCATCTGCACCCTAACCCTTGGCTATGGTTAAGAGTGTTGTGTGCTGAGTCCCACCTCATTAATAGCCACACAGAGGTGGGTCTTCATCTAGGAATCTGCCGATGAGGGCCAGAGGAGGCCCGTTGTCCTGAATCTGTCACATGTGAGTCACATCAGTTTTAAACAAAGCTCTAGTAGTTAAGGAGCAGATAAATGTGGTTTCTGTTGGAAGGCTGCAATTACAGTTTACTGTACACAAAGTCCTTTTGTTTTAAGTGTCTGATGAGCTTAAAGTTGCCTGGTTCCTGCACTCAGAGTGGAGCTGGGCTTGTAGATCGTCAGCCTGGCTTGTGTGTGCATTTTCTGTGAAAAGGCAACATGCACATCCCAGGGAAAAATCAAAATAAAGTAGACTCAGTTGTTTCTGCAAGTGAAACAAAGCAGCCTACAGCACAGACACTGTGAGTTGGCAAGCACCCCTATCAAGAGAGAGCTGGCCAATGGAGCCTCTCCTGTAGAACATACACCAGAGACCTGACCAAAAAAAAAAATAGACACTTTGAAACCAGCAGCACAAACTAGCAGGCCTTGAGTGCCATCTCTTACGCTTCCTTCCGATTCTCTAATCTTGTGCTTCGACGGAATTCAGGCATGTGTTCTACAGCATCACCCTCGATGTGATTCATGAGATAGATTCTCTCCATTTCTGATTCGGACTGGAAGGAAGGAGATTCAAGTGGAGGTTAGCAGGGGTGTGAATTGCTTCTTAGCCTGTATGAAGCGGCTGTTGTCTCGGGGGGGGGGGGGGGGGAACTTCCGTTTGAAGATTTTTCTACCAAGGCCTTTTGTTTGTTTGTTTGTTTGTTTCCTTTCCAACTTTCTAAATTTGAATTTCATAAACATCTGGGTGCTTTTGCATTACTGCAGAGAATACCTACAATACTGATTTCATTTTTTAAATGTTTTGAAGTGGTTTAGACAGAGCTCTCATCTGAGGAGCTCTATGGAGAGGGCGATCCTGAGTTGGTAGGCGTGTTTTATTCCTTCAAGGATGAAGTGGTAATCTCCAAGTAACTGTGGAAGTTGTATGTGACTCAACCTTCTCTACCAAAGATGAGAAGATGCTAGGACCCTGCATCATTAGACTTTGCAAAGTTGTGTCATCTTCTGAATCCCTACAGTCCTTGTTGTGTTCCTTCTAATGAAATGGCAGTCACAAGTCTGGGACCTAGAACTCAACCAGTTTTAGGAACTTCCTCCACAGGTGTGATGTTTAATGAAAACTCACTCTGTTTGCCCTTGCAGGGGGTTTCTGATTGGATGGATCAATTTCTTTTCTGGTACTAATATTATTTTAATGCAAGTCAAATGTAAAGAACACTATTCTTTTTTTTTTTTCTTCTCTTTTTTAGATTAATTTTTTATTGGATATTTTATTTACATTTTAGATGTTATCCTTTTCCCCCATTTCTCCCCCACCCAGAATCCCCCTATCCCATCCCCCCTCTTCCTGCTTCTATGAGGATGTGCCCCCACCCACCCATTTCCACCTCCCCACCCTCGAATTCCCCCACACTGGGGCATCCAGTCTTCATGAGATCAAGGACTTCCTCTCCCACCTATGCCTGACAAGGCCATCTTCCCCTACATATACAGCTGGAGCCATGGGTCCCTCCCTATGTGCTCCCAAGCTGGTGGTTTAGGCCCTGGAAGCTCTGGTTGGTTGGTATTGTTGCTCTTCCCATGGGGCCCACAAACACCTTCAGCTCCTTCAGTATTCTCTCTCACTTCTCCATTGGCAACTCCATGATCAGTTCAATGGTTAGCTGTGAGTATCTGCCCCTGTATATGTCAGGTTCTGGCAGACCTCTAAGGAGACAGCTGTATCAGGCTCCTGTCAGCATGTACTTCCTGACATCCACATCAGCATCTACCTTTGGTGACTGCACATGGGATGCATACCCAGGTGGAGCAGTCTCTGGATGGCCTCTCCTTCAGTTTCTGTCCCACACTTTGTCTCTATATTTGTTCCTTCTAAGAAGGATCAAAGCACCCACACTTTGGTCTTCCTTCTTCATGAGCTTCACGTGGTCTGTGAGTTGTATCTTGGGTATTGCTACCTTTTGGGCTAATATCCACTTATAAGTGAGTGCTTAGGGTTATCTCAATTCAGGATGATGTTTTCTAGTTCCATCCATTTGCCTAAGAATTTCATGAATTCATTGTTTTTAATAGCTGAGTAATACTCCATTGTATAAATGTACCACATTTTCTGTATCCATTCCTCTGTTGAAGGACATCTGGGTTCTTTCCAGATTCTGGCTATTATAAATAAGGCCGCTATGAACATAGTGGAACATATGTCATTGTTATATGTTGGAGCATCTTCTGGGTATATGACCAGGAGTGGTATAGCTGAGTCTTCAGGTAACGCTATGTCCAATTTTCTGAGGAATCACCAGACTGATTTCCAGAGTGGTTGTATCAGCTTGCAATCCCACCAACAATGGAGGAATGTTCCTCTTTCTCCATATCCTCGGCAGCATCTGCTATCACCTGAGTGTTTTATCTTAGCCATTCTGACTGGTGTGAGGTGGAATCTCAGGGTTGTTGTGATTTGCATTTCCCTGATGACTAAGGATGTTGAACATTTCTTTAGGTTCTTCTTGGACATTCGAGTTTCCTCAGTTAAGAATTCTTTGTTTAGCTCCGAAAAGCAAAGGACACTGTCAATAGGACAAAACCAGCAACCAACAGATTGGGAAAAGATCTTTACCAATCCTATATCTGATAGAAGGCTAATATCCAATATATACAAAGAACTCAAGAAATTAGACTCCAGACAACCAAACAACCCTATTAAAAAAGAACACTATTTTCAAAGTCCACCCAGACCCCTCTAGCAGCGTTGAGAATGCTTCTTCAGGTGGGTTAACATCTGCGAGTATCCAATAGAACCATACTTACTGTGAGAACACTCGCTGCATCAGAAATGTCTCTCAGTCCTGGATTATAAACTACTGGGGGCAGGAGCCATGTGTGAGTCCTCTCTATAATGAACTAGAGAAAGGATCCCTGAACGTGTGGTTTTGAGTCCTCTCTACAAAATTGGGTCTTCAGTGTCCATAGGTTTTTCACCCAAAGATTCAACCAACCAAGAATCAAAATATTGGTGTTGGGGGGGAGGGGGAGGGGGAGGGCATTACATCTGTACTAAACACATGCTGACTCTTACACAATACAGCCATGACTACTTTCATAATACTCATAGTGTGTTAGATATTTTAAGACATCCAGAAACGATTTAAAGAATGCAGGTGTGTAGGGTTTGTTCACAACAGCTTGCCAGCTTCCTATATCATTTTATGTAAGGGTCTTATACACTGAAGGATTTTGGAAAGGAGTCTTAGAGCCAAATCCTTGCAGATCCTTGGGGCTATCAGTATTACTAGGGCCCAGCATTGTTCCTATAATAAACAGCTGATGTTGGATAATCCTCACTGAGTTCAACTGTCAGGGCTTCACAGAAGACAAAAACATCCTTGGGCATCTCTATTACATGAAGACTGATCTCCAATCAAGGTGCTGAAGGAAGCTATGCAGAGACAGTAACAACGACATGTCTTTTGAGAAATACTTCCTTAAGTAGTAACAGACATGGGGTCAGAGAAGTGGTTGATTGCGATTCATGAACATTGAGGAAAGAAAGAACAATGTCACAGTCCTTTAACTCTGAAACCTACTATGCTTTTGTCAGAGCTGGAAGTATGACTGAAGAACTTATCCTGAATATCCTTTTTTTCTATTTCACAGGATGAAGCAAGGATTCAAAGGAAGGAAATTAAAGCAGTGGTTCGCTTAGTTGACTTATCTTCATAGCCAGGATTGTTTTCTTGGCTCTGCTTGGCTCGATCGCATTTATGAGTTATAGGAATAAAGGCTTTGCCATGCTAGGAATAGCGCTCTGGGTTTGACCATGTGTTGTCTTAGTGCTGTAGGGTCTTATTCAATAACTGCCGTTTGCTGTCCACTAAGCTCAAGAACTACTGGCATTGTAGCTATCACCCCTAACCAAATTCTTTCTCCCAATTCTATTAGTCGTTTTACTCAGTATTATAATAAGCGTATCTAAAACTCACAAGTCCCTATGCTCTACTCCAGTTGGGGAAGGGTTAGAAGTATTGCAATGTGACGCTTATTCAACACAACTGGGGGTTTCTGGGATATAGCATTCATCAATTTTAGTCATTGTTGATCTAGTTCCCTGTTTCTTATAGCTGAATGGCGGTCTGTTAATATAACATAGGCAAGCCCACTTGTGGTTGAAGTGTGGCTATTATCTGCCAGGAATGCCAGGGCTTAAACACTGATGTATCATATCCTGAGCCTTTATTTCTAGACCAGTGGGTGGAAGAATAGAAAGAATTGAGGAAATACACCTTCCTCTGTTTCAGGGAAGGAAGAGGATTATGGGCCCATAATATTGCCATTAGGTATGAGGTAAGATATGGGTGTTTGCACTGAGAGAGCTTGTGTCTGAGGAATCCTACTGGAACATGTGTTCTGTGAAGGGATCCGGGAGGAGCTTTTAAAAGCTAGTTTTCCAATGTTATCACGCTCCTAAAAATCACCCTGCTACTTAGAGGCAAGACAATACAATTCCATCGTGAGAACATACAGCCTGGTTTCCTTCAGCTGTCGCTTCTAATGCCATTCCACTGCCTTAGGAGAGATGTGATCCAGAGTAAGAATTCCCTTGTTAATAAGCACATTATAGACAAGATCAAAAACAGCCAGAGAGGAGATATCTTTGTGGTTTAAGGGAGAGAGATGCTGCTGAGTGAACTGAAATAAAGGTATACAATTGTTGAGATAGATAGATAGATAGATAGATAGATAGATAGATAGATAGATAGATAGATAGAAAGATAGATGAGTGGATGGATAGATAGATAGATAGATAGATAGATAGATAGATAGATAGATAGATAGATGGATGAGTGGATGGATGGATAGATGGATGGATGGATAGATGGATAGATAGATAGATAGATAGATAGATAGATAGAACCCTATAGTGTAGACTGCCTCAAACTTGCTGTGTAGCCAAGGATGAGATGACCTTGAACTTCTGACTATGCTATGTCTACTCCCCGAGTATTAGGATTACAGGTGCTCATCCCACCATTCTTGATTTATGCGATGCTAGGGACTGAACCCAGGGTTTCCCACAGGCACTATACCAGCAGAGTCTCATCTCCAGCCCTGCAAGTGCATTTGTCTGCTCCCTTGCTGAGGTAGGAAGGTGTCCTTGCCCTTAGAACATCTCTTGCATTCAAGGTATTGTGATACTCATTCACCTTTGCTGGTGAGAGTGAAGTCACTAGCATGGGTCCTGGGTAAACATAGCCAGACATCCCTCTATAGGAAGAAACGCCAGCTGAAGAACAAAGAGACAATAAAGGGCCCTCCAGCTGCTCCAAGGGGTGTTCTGGAACGCAAACAGCTGCTTCCGGAAGTGTTATTCCCACCTTTCACAGCCTCTCAGCGGAAATGTTTACTGGCTCAGTCGGGATAGAAAATCTTTCCAGTTAGGCAAGTTGATGTAAAGACACAAGGTGGGAGTTGGCACAGCTTCCTGAAGGAGCCCACCTCAGTTGGCAGCTGAGTTCATCTGACCGCAAGGTTACCCTAGTGTGGTGCCCTTGTCACGGATGTGGAACCAGGTGTCTGGGATTGGCCCTGCTCATTTATCCTGAATGATGTCATTTCTGGTTCTGTGTTAACTTTTCCAAACTAGTACTGATAGAGGGCATAAATATTCCCAGGCAGGGGTGTGTGTGGGGGGGAAGGTTTGTTCCTCTACATACAGACTCATATGCCTTTGACTTGGAGAGGGTGGGACAAGAGTGGAGAAAGGAAGAAACAAAGACTCTCCTCCCTGGAGTCGGCTATGGTTGCAACTGCCTGACTCAGGTGGGTGGATTTTCTTTGTTCACATTGTATTCTATGAATCCTTCCATAATGTCTTAATCCCTCCCTAAAAGACTACACACCATTAGATTAGACCTACCTAAAAAAAAACTCATTTAATTTAATTACTTAACTCCTTAGAGATCTTTTGTCTAGAGTCACATCTAAGGAGAGGACTTTGAGGTATTCATTTTGAGGTTATGACATTTCTGAAGATATGTGCTTTCAACACTGGCTCAGACACAAGGAACAGAGCTGAGGCCCAGCCTGTAAGATGTCTGCATACGTAAAAGCGCTTTGCAGCACACGAACTGACTCCTGAACAATTGTTCTTTGACCTGCACACCTGCAGTGTCAAGTATGTTCCCACTCTCATGTGCATACACACACACACACACACACACACACACACACACACACACAAAACTTAAAGGTAAATACATATCAAGAAGCCATAGAAAGATCGAGAAAAAAATTAAAGTTGAGTTTTATGAGGTCGACTCAGTTTAAGGAACAACTTGGTTTAGAAGGCTTTACTCTGTCCATCACTTGATGGGAAGCCCTAAAATAAAAAGTGAGTCTTATGAAAGGGACGCAGGTTAAAAAACAGGGTGGTGTAAAGAGCTGTGTTCTCCGTCCATCACCTGCCTACCGGGTCTCAGCCAATGGATCTTGCCAAGGCCAGTGACTCAGCAGAGCATCCAGCCAGCAGCTCCTGAATGACAGCCTCCAAGCTGTCTCTGGGTTTGTCAGCTCTGAGAAACAGAGTAACCATAATGAGCCACTATGACTTGACTCTTGCTGCTTCCCTCTGGAAATGCATGTCCACTACAGTGTGTTTTTACTGCAGACTCATGCATTGCTTCAGAGTTATAAAACAGCGCAGTAAGGGACTGCTGCCCAGGCCTTCCACCCACATCATTCCCAAGCCCATTCTCTTTTCTGACGCACAGTGAGGAGGGCTGAATGGCTCCAAGCCCTGACAGTTGCAGCTTGGAGCAGGTACACAGAGGTGTGCTTGCTTTGCAGTGTGTTTAAGCCAGGGCACACATTTTTCTTTTTCACCCAGAAATGAAATCAGCCTGAGTAGTAAAACCCTAAAGCAGCAAGTGATGGGTCCCAATGCTCAAACCCCTGCCACAGAGAAAGCTTGAAGCAACCTACCCAACCTCAGGGGATGGGGCGTGGTGGTAGGGGTAGGAGTACCGGAAGCAGTTAATCTCCCTCATGGTTGAAGAGCGTGGGGTTGCCGTTAGGTGGAGCTCACTGAAAGAAAAAAGATGCAGGATTTTTTGTGGATTAGAAAGAGGTTTTCCTAGAAAACCTAGTCTATCAGTTAAAGGGACACAGTTTGTCCTTGTGTGTGATTTCAGAGTAAATTTTGTCACTCTGTTATAGGGCAAAGCTTTAAATGCTGACTGTCAAGTGAAGCAAAACTTGGAAGTGTAGCAGGATACTTATTATGTTACATTGTATTCACAGTGGAGCTCCGAGATTAGGCAGTAGAAGAGGAGGTGGAGCTGGGAGAAGAAGACAGGAAGGGGAGGGGGAGAAATAGAGGAAGGAGAAAAGGAAGGAGACTATCAGCCATGGAGAACCACGGATGGATCGAAAGCTATCCTGGGTAGTAACTTCTAGCAAAAGGCTTGATATTGGGTAACAACTCTAATTGTGTGGGCATCTTGTTGATTGAGCATTCCTAAATATATAAATCCTTTAGATAATCATTAAGCTTTAAGAGTCTCATTTCTACCGGGTACTGTGAGGATGGCAGATATTGTCTATGGTTCAGCTGTGCTTTGTGGATGTGGCATGGTGGATTGGCAGAGCCATTCCCCACGCTGGCATCTCGTGGGTGCCAGGGCCTGTGCATCTAGCTAGCCAGAGCCCCAGCCGAGGAGCAGTGGGAACATGGCGGCTGCCCAGGAACAAGCCGGACAGGGCGCTGATTTCTAAATATCATCCCTACATGAAAGTGTGAGTTATAAGGTCCTAGGAAGGGATAGGATAATCCATTAGGATGATCTAGTTTATTTTGTGTGAGAGTTCAGAGTACAAGCAAACTCAGATCTCCACATAGTTCACGAAATGAGGTCTGTCTAGTTCGTTTCCTTGTTTCTGCTCCTCAATCATTCCCATCCTAAGGACACATTTCACGTACTGAAAATTTCTGCAACAATGATACACATGGCTCGGAAAAAGAAAGCCAAACTAATGTTAGTGCTGGAAGTCTATAGTCTGGATTTGTACAGTGATGGGATGGTAGCTGAGCCTGGTTAGGGCACACAGCCTTGTTCTCGCTTACTCAATGGCTTGAATAAAATTGGAATATGTAGGCTGGAGCTAGAGGAATAGCTCAGAGGTACAGTTCCTCACCTGGTGTGCATGAAGACTATATTCCATCCACAGCACCATACAGAGAGACAGAGAGACAGAGAAGGGGCAGAAAGAAAGAGAGAGAGAGAGAGAGAGAGACAGATGGAGACAGACATGATAATTCAATGATACAAGAAAAATATATGTGTTGTTGGGAAAATGAGTCCTTCTGAATACATAAGAGGAAAAATAGTGTTGAGTTTGCTAATGCCTAACCAATTAATATAATTTGTTTTATTATAATTATTTATATTACATTGAATGATAGTAGAAGTTTATGAAGGACATTTTACTGAAGAAAAAGACTGTATATTATGCCAAGACTATAATAGAGATCAAAACACCAGAGGTAAGAGAATTAAAACACATCACCACACTTATTTATATACTTCATTAAACCATAGTAAGAGATCTATATGTTGTACACAATGAAAAGACTATGGAATTCATATATATATATATATATATATATATATATATATATGTGAACTAGTTTGTATTGATGGGCTTTCAAAAGGAGTCATTTTTTTCTCCTTTCCTTTCAATATGTATTTCTTCATTTTGGTCTGCTATAACAGACTGTCTAAGACTAGATACATTTTAAAGAACAGTGATGTATTTCTTACAGTTCAGGAGGCTGGGAAGTGAAGGTAAAGGAACATATATTTGACAAGATTCTCCTTATGGAGTCAGCTCACAGAAGGCAAAAGAAAAGAGAAAACACAGGTGAAAAGCACATGGGCTGGGACAAGCACAGCAACAGCAGCCTACTTCCACATGAAAACTAATTCACTCTACCAAGACAGGAATTCATTCCATAGAGCAAAGACCTTGGTGTGAGATCAACAGCTAAAGGTCTTACCTCTGACAGCGTACATAGGGGATTGTATTTCTAGCACATGAACTTTGCGTACAAGTGCCAACCAAAGCAATATGAATCTATACAACTGTTCAGTCTATGCAGAGATTCCCTTGTCCTCTCCTTCCCATGCGGCAAGTGCTAATTAGTACACGTGTTTTAATTAGAAGATACTCTGTTACTAAAATTACCCTAAACCTATAATATAGACCACTTACATATAAATGAACCTCTTTTGTCTTGCTACAGAGCTCAGAGTGGTCTATATAAGATATATATGTGTGTGTGTGTGTGTATTTTTGTGTGTGTGTGTGTTGGGTGATGTTACCTACAATCCCAGCATTTGGGAAGCTGAGGCAGGAAGATTGTGAGTTCTAGACCACTCTGAGCTCTGTAGTAAGATAAAAGAGGTTCATTTATATATAAGTGGTCTATATTATAGGTTTAGGGTAAATTTATTAAGTGTATTTTCTAATTAAAACATAATATAATACATATTTTGATATAAATAGATGGTTGTGAATGGGTACAGTAGTCCACACAAAATCCTGCACTTTGGTGCCTCCCACATCTATGTTAGACATCCCCAGTTCAGCCAATTATTCCATGTTTTCACAGAAAGATGCTCCAAGTGACCACAATCTCAGTTGGGACTTAAGGAGCTAGAGGAACTCTGGGAAACAATTGCCTGAGCTCTTCCACTGGGCCTCAGCTGATAACCACACGACTATCTGGCTTTGAGACGTTTACATCCAACACAAAGGTGGCAAGGAACCCAGTACCTATCAGTGAAGCTCAAGGAAGCGGTTATTCCTTCCAAGGAATAAGGAGATTTGAGAGACAGGAGACTTAGAACATGACATAGCATAAAGAAAGAGTATTGCATGATTAGCCTGTGGTTCAGCATCAGATCTGACTTTAAATTCTTGAATGAGACCATAATGGCTTGGTTTCTATCCTTGTGTTTAACCACTTTTGAAAAGACAGGATGTAGAAGTCTCAGAACTCAATGACAGGGGAGAGAATGAGTGAGAGAAAGAAAAGGTACACAATGAGTCGAAAAGAAAAAAAAAGAAAAGAAAAAGGAAAAAATCAAAGCCCACAGGGCCTTCCTAGCTTGGACCACCTGAGGAAGGCCTGTTGTTCAGTGAGACCAGGGTGGATGTTGGTAAATATCTGAACTTAGTAAAGGACAGTGCTACTAAGAATGGTGGCTGTAGCTTTGCATTTCTATAATGTTTTACCAGGCTCACTATCTTATTTGCAGTTCACTGCAGCCTGGTGAAAGAATTGGGCTAACTATCACCTGCCCTGTCTCAGAGATTAGCAAGGTGAGGCTGTGAATACTTAAGTGATTTTACAAAGGTCACAAGGAAGTTGTTAGTGTGGGGCCTGTGCTTTGATCTTTTGACTCTAAGTCTCCAAACCACTGAGCTAAGTGTTCTTCCAATGTCTTGAGTTAGAGAACAGACTTTCTGAAGAAGAGGACAATGGGATGTATTTAGCCCGGTGTTTTTGGTCTTAGCACTATTGACCACGTGGGCCTGGGCTTGTTCTTGCATAGCTGATCTTTGGTAGAGTCTCTGGCCTCAGTCCACAGTATGGGCTGACTGAGTATGTCAGTAGCATACTTCAGGCTATGACATCTGGAAACAGCTCCAACCAAACCTTCCCTGAAAGATGTTGTTCCTCTGAAACAACATCTGAAAATTGGTGACTCGCTCTTTTTCCCATGGTTAGCACACAGAAGAGACCCTGTCAGTTCTTCTAGAGAGATAATATGTATTCTTGGTGTTGTTTAGAGAAACTACACAAGGAAGAATCCAAACTGAAAGTGAAGGCCAAGGATGTTGCCCTGTTAGATTTGAAATGGTGCTTAATAAGACAGAGAAGAATCCTATGGTATCTGACCTTGTGGTGGATGTGGCTGTGGGGTGGTTGATGGGGAGATTGAGAAAAGGCAGAGACAGAGAACGCCTGTGAGAAGCCGGAGCTTGAGAACCTTGAACTGAGTCTATTTCTATCCTTGCTACTAACCGAGTAGTAAGACCTTTGGCAGGTCACTATATTTTTCTGGACATAGAGTCCTCATTCATAAAATGAGGAGGCTGGGATCTATTGCCAGTAGGTACCTCCCCTCCCAAATGAAATATTTATATATGCATATGTGATTCCTATTGGAGAACCTTGGGACTATAAATCCCACATGTTCCTGAATCTAAGTCCAAACAACCTCAAATCAGATACATTAGTAATTTTACAGCAAAAGGCACAGACAGAAAAAGAAAGATTTCTAGTGTTCTCGCATCACGGACATGTTGGATTGCATGTTGGATTTTGTTGATAAGTGAGGTGTTACAAGGTTAAACAGAAAACCTTTTTGGTTTTCAGATTCTAGGCTTCACATCTGTTGGAGTTGTACTGTTATCGTTATTCAGTTTCACTGTCAATAATCGATTCACAAACACTAGTACTAAAACTTGAGGTTCACTAAACCAAGGGTACACATTAGAACTCTCTGGAAGGTAGGGTTTCATTAACAAACAAAATATCTACTCCTAATATTTACTTCCTTGGTTCTTAAATGTTAAAGCTGCCACAGTTGACATCCTCTCGGATCTTGATTTTTTTTATCCTGTATGCAAAAATTTGTGTATGGGAAGAGTGTGGGTGCATCTTGTGAAATCCTTTTTATTTCAATGTAGAAGCATATAACAAACTTCATGAGCTGTCATCTTGCATGTAGTCATGTAATGTTAGTTTATCAAGCTATATCTAACTCATGGGATTCAAATGAGTAAAAGGATGAGTTTTATGAGAGTCAAACCAACCTGGACTTTGTGGGAAAGGAAAGGAAAAACGAGTCAGCAACTACTCTTCACAAGACAGTCCTGTAGGGCTGGCAGAAGCTCCTGGCTCCTGGCTAGCACACGTATCATTTGTTTGGAGGGAGTCTGACTCCTGTGCATCTCAGTTCTCAAACGCACTATAAATAGCTGCCAAGCCAGGCACTTTCCCCCACTCACTCAGCACTTCCTGTTGTCCACTAATCACGCTGTGCAGAAGAACACAGTGCTAAATATGCCGAGTAGGAAAGACATGCTCACTGCAGTGAAAGGGTGATGGCTATTAGAGCCAAACCATCCACTGGTGAAGAGCTGAGACGGAAATATGCTTGCCTCACTCTCTGTGTATGAAGCTGTGGATGAACCTTCAGACAGCTGAAGCAACAGGGAGGTCACGAGATGCACTGGGTGAGGCGCTAAGGAGGAGCAGAGGGAAAGAGAAGAGTTGGTGAAATGGGGTTGGTTATTGGTTGCAGAAATTGTCCATGAAATATCCAGCCACTTGATTGTCTATTTTGTGTTATTACATCCTCAAAAACTGGTGCTACCTCCTTATTATAATAAATATCAAATACTGGGATAGGTATTGGGAGTATGATGAGAAACAAGACATTTGAAACATACAGCTTAGTGGTGTTAACAGATAGTGAGCAAGTAAGGGAAAGCCGTCTCATTTCAGAAGGTGATAAATGCTCCAAAAAGAATCAGCTACACAATAACCTAGTATTTGCCCTGGTTAGGTTTCACTGTCAACTCGACACAACTGAGAGTCATCTGAGAGGAGTGAGCCTCAACTGAGAAATTGCCTAGATCAGATGGGCCTGTGAGCATATCTGGGAGAGGACTGTCTTGATTATGAATTGGACCAAGAGAGCCAGCCCACTATGGGCAGTACCATAGGCTGATGGCCTGTGCGGCATAAGAAAACTTAAGAGAGCCACAGAGTAGCCAGGAAACAGGGCTCCTGAAATAGCTCTTGCTTTCCGATTCCTGCCTTGAATTCCTGCCCTACCATCACTCTATGATAAATTCTGACCCGTGAACCAAATAAACCTTTTCTACCGAAAGTTGCTTTTGATCAGAGTGTTTCATCACAGCAACAGGAAGAAAACCAGAAGAGCATTCGATCTGTGTCAAATGCCTTTGAAGAGGTTCTCAGTGAGGGACTTTCCAGGAGGTGAGAGGCTGCAAACTGTACCAGAGAGGGGAAAGCTGCTGGGAGGAAGAAGGAGGGAGAACACTTAGAAATGTGGTAGCACCCAGGACTGCAGAGCCTGGTAGGGCCTAGGTGTCTATCACTTGCAGCAAAGGCTGACGTACTGAAGGTTTAAAACCAAGATCCAGGTAACTGGGTTCATGGTTTTCAATGAGCATGCTTGCTGCCTTGTGAAATGGGGATTGGAAAGAGGCAAGAGTTTAAAATGGAAGGCTGATTTGGATGTGACTATTCCAATAATTAAACATGTGGTCAGCAATTATTGGTCTGAAATACTCAGAGTAAGCATAATTTGTGTAGACTAAACCTTGGACCATTTCACCATCTTGGAAGCCATGGTTTTTATTAGCTGGGCATGCCTCACTGCTAGCCTGCCATTTCTATAAATTAAAAAATAAAAAGAGGGTTCATTTTTTTGGCTTGGGTGGTTTTAGTATTCATATGTATACAGAAATCCATGAATGTCATTTTGCTAGAGACAATAGCATTCCCGGTGACATCAGATAAATCCCACCTTAAACTAGCCATATTGGACAGAATATTAAAGGCTGGTATTATTTTTTCTTCCAACCCTTATCCTACATGTAGAAAGATTCTAATCTCTCTCCTCATGCAGACATCTCTTGATGACTGTACTTATGTCTGCCTATCTTTTTTTTTGGGGGGGGGCATGTTGAGATGAAGAATTAGCATTGCATGTAGAAAGCTGTACATGGATACAATGTGTCTTTTAGAGACAATTTTTACTTTGTTTTGTCATATGTATTATTTTTAATGTATCAATGTATCTATCAATCATTTGTTTCAAGTAGAAAAAACGAGAAATGAAGGGGACTTTGGATGTGCATCTATATGCATGTATGAAGCTTAGTTACCCTACTATTAAACATACTAGGCTTCTCATGACGTTTCAGACATGTGTCATCCTGTTAAGACGACACTGCCAAGGTCAGCTGAGTGGTTATAGTGTTCTCAGTATGAAACGAGGCCAGATAAATTTCTAAAAGTAGCAGATTTAACAACAATGAACCTTTATCTCGCTTTGCATAGGGAGTAGCTATATTTCTGCTTTACTTAGGGTTTCTATTGTTGCAATGCCACACCCTGACCTAAAACAAGCTGGAGAGGAAAAGGTTTATTTGGATTACACGTCCACGTTGCAGTGCGTCACTGAAGGAAGTCAGAACAGGACCTCAAACAGGCAGGAACTAGGAGGCAGGAGACATGCAGAGGCCATAGAGGGGTGCTGCTTACTGGCATGCTCGTCATGGCTTGCTCAGCCTGTTTTCTTATAAACCCAGGACCACCAGCCCAAGAATGACACCACCCACCATAGGCTGTGCCCTCCCGCATCAGTCACTAATTAGAAAATACCCTACAGTTAGAGAGGCATTCCTCAGTCAAGGTTCCCTCCTTTTGTATGACTCTAGCTTGTGTCAAGCTGACACAAAACTAGTCAGCACAGTGGTAATTTTGTTTAGCATTACGAATAAAAGTGCAGTAGTAGTCTTTGAGGACCACAGTCATCTATGGGGATCTACAGAACTGACTGTCAGCACATGGTGGGTGATGTTTGAAGTGACTTCTAGTTGGATCTTCATCCATCTATCCTACCCTTCATGTTGTCAGTGGGCTGTGCCAGGTTATCACCGTACACACCCTGATCTGGTGCTCTCAGGCCAATAGACACGATGACCAGGTATGAGTTACTCCTTCACAATTTTCCTTGCCTACAGGGGTTAGAAGAACAATGACATCTTCCATCACTGTCATTCTCAGTGTAGGGATATGAAGCAGGAATCAATATCTCCATTTTTCTGAATGAGGAATCTTGGAACCAAAGATAATGTTCATGACTAGGGAAAAAAGTAAAAGCAAGTTAGCATTCAAGCTCAGATCTCTGAATGTAAGTTAGTCTTTCTTTTTCTCACCGCTCTATCATTCTATGCGAGATATATATATATATATATGGTTCCCTAAATTGAGATTGGAGCCAGACAAAAGTGGAAGTCAGGGAGAAAGAAGCAAGTGATACAGTAATTTTGAAAAGAGGAGTAACCAGAAGCATGCACATCTAAAGGCTTAGGTACCCTTATTTGGGGAGGGGGGTTGAATGACAGTTAAGACAGCAACCTACACAGAAGAAATGATGTTGACTATAAAGACACACAGAAGAAAGCTCTATGGCACTTGTTGAAGATAAGAGCCCAGACAGTTCTTTCTTTCCTGACTGGGTACTGTTCAGTGTGCTAAAAACCTCTTTTTATTATTTGACGATACTCCAAAATCTACACACACACACACACACACACACACACACACACACCATGCTTCTTGTCCTGTGACTCAGGCAGTCATCTCAACCTGCCAGGCTTGGCTCATTTCTTCTATTCATCTTCCCCATCCAATCTGTTTGCTCATCCAGGCCATCCTACTGACACCTTCATTTCCATGGCATCTCCTTAGCTCCCTGCCCGAAGGAACCGCTCACTGCAAGGCCTCGCTGTTTCCAGCCTGGTAGTTTGAAGTAATCTCTAAACTAGCCTGCATGACACTCACCTGCTGACACTTAACTTTTGTGGAAATCATCCCTTTGAGTGTAAAGCACTATAGCAACCCACTTGAAATAATTAAAATAGGCCATGTGCAATGGGGGTGTCACTTCTAGAAAAAGACAGGACAAGATTGTGCTTTCTTACCTGCTCTGCTGGAGGCTAGATGCCATATGAGGTCTTGTTCTGTGGGAAAGTTCTGTGGCAAGGAGCTGAGGGAGGCCTCTGGCAAATGGCCACTGTCAAACGTGAGGTCCCCAATCTGGTTTCAATCCTTGAGAAACTGAGTTCCACCAGTAGCTATACTCAAATCCTGCCCTCCAGAAACAAATGCTGTGGAAACTGCTGCTACATTTCGTTTTCAGCAATAGATAACTTCTGGGAATATAGTTGTTTGTGTCATTTCCATTTCTAAAAGCCTTTAATGACTGTCATTTGCCTTCAGAAAATAGCTAAGCTTCTCAGCCTGACAGCAGGGACACTTTATCTTCTCATTCCAGCATGACAGTTAATAATTAATTGAGGATTATTTGATAGTTGAAGGCAGTAGTGTGTAACTCAGATATCAACTGATGCCACATTGTCCTTAAGGGCTAACGAAAATACACACTCTATGGAAAATCTGACATCCTCCCAAGATATCTCTTTCCTGGTGGATTTAAATACTCTGGCATTATTTTGCTTCTGCTCAGTTAATTCAGCACTTTGATTCTCTCCCCCATGGATGCCACCATTTTTCAAACTGTCAGCTCAGTTCCTTTCACACACATACACACACACACACACACACACACAAACACACTATGCAATACTGCTGTATAACGGAATTTCAGAAAATTTTAAGGATGTTTTATAGCTCAAATAACTTAAGTTGAATATTAGATGTTGCCATTAAAATATTCTGGAATGTGGGACAGTATCATGTACACTTATTGTAGTTTACATTTGCATAAAGAAACACTAACATGACATCATAATACATTTTCTATAGAGAGGAGACCGAATTAAATGAGGAAAATAGACTATGACATCCTATTCCATTGTGGTATATTGTTTTGACTTAGGAAAATGTATTCCTGCCCACCCCCCAGAAAGTAAACGGTAAAGCTCTTTAAAAGAAAACGTTCTCAGATTCCTTCATTGGGAGCTTCCTACTGGACTTACACACCAGTGACTCTGAATCCTTCCCACAGCACTCTTAGTCCTCCCCACAGCACTCTAAGTCCTCCCCAC
>NW_021621323.1:4228511-4232169 GCF_004785775.1 Grammomys surdaster
ACTCTAAGTCCTCCCCACAGCACTCTAAGTCCTCCCCACAGCACTCTTAGCACTCTTAGTCTTCTCCACTGTATTTGTCCAGAGCTGAGTTCCTTCGGGTTTCAAATCCAGACTCAATTCATTCTCAATTCAGTTTCTCTCCCTCCTTCCCTCCCTACCCCCCCTCTCTCATCTAATCTTTATTTTTTATGTGTGTGAGTCTGTGTATGCTGGTGCATGCTGATGCCTGTGGAGGCCAGAAGAGGGCGCTGGATTCACCTAATATGGATTCTGGGAAACAAACTTGGATCTTCTGTAAGGGCAGAAAGTACTCTTCACTGATGGGATAGCTCCCCAGACTAGTTAAATTCTCTTTCTTACCTGTTTTGAATTCTGCTATACATCTATCTTCGGTCATTAAAGATTCACAAATGTGGTCTTATAAAGGAAGTACACAGAAAAAAAACTAAAACTGATGCCTTTCGGTTACTTGTTTCTGTTTTATCTTCCAATCCCCAGGACATAGGAAGAGGGGGCTCCTGGATAACACAGACAAGGAAGTGAGCAAAAAACATTAGGCAAAGCTAAAAAAAAAAAAATCATCAAAGGAAAATCATGCTCAGTACACAGCTATCCTTTAAGACCAACCTGAATGTACCCAATAGCCTTCTATTACGTGAGAAAGATAACCAAAATTGAATGACCTTTATTGGAACAAGTTATTTAAGCTACTTTCTTTCAATTCCATAGTTGAACTTTAAAACAATGCCAGATTTTTTAATTTAAAAAAAATTAAGTTTTAATAAAAAAATTATGTATTGGTACTTACTTCCTGACAGCATATAAATAGTTAATAGACATATGAAAAGAAATACAATTCCTTATTCTTCAGGAGAGTATCAATTAAAAATCATGATTGTGCTAATACAGTTATCATGACTAAAATGTGACAGACAGCGCTGATGAGGTTGTAGATAAAACCAGGTAGAATTACGCACTGGTACAAGTACTCCAGGGAACATTTAGTATTCCGTTATAGGTGTGCCTCTACATCTCATGAGCATCCTTTGATTCAGTTATATCATAACAAACGTGTTTGTATGCATGCTCCAAAATCTGGAAGACTGCCAAAATGCCCATCTGTAGTAGAATAGGTAAATTGTAGACTGTACGCAATGGACTCTTACATAGAGACAACAACAGATGTACTAAGTAAAGAAGCCATACGAGAAGGAATTATCTTATAATTCATTTCCACAAAACAAAAATTTAGCAAACATCTAAGATCTGAGAAGAGTAAATACTGGTTGTTTGGGGGAATGGATGGTATATGAGCTTACTCATTTCTCTGACAAATACCATAGAAAAGAAACATAGGTAAGGAAGGGTGTATTGTGGCTCGCAGTTATAGCTCATCAGGGTGGAAAGTCATGACATTAAGATAGGGTGTGTAGTCAAGGGTACATTGTGTGTGCAGTCAGGAGTCAGAAGCACATGAATTCTGATGCGCAGCAGGCCTCCTCCTTCTCCCTCTGGAAATGCCTCCCAGGCAAGCCCTCAGATAGTCTCCTTGGTGAGTCTAAATAGCATCAAGTTGACAGTTAAGACTAGCTATCAGATGGGGTGGGGACAGAAGGAAGGGTTAAAAGCGATTCCTGCACTCCTGATTATGTTCTGTTTCTTATTGTAAACATTTGGCTTCATGAAAGTATTCTTACTCAGGAGATCTTTTAAACTGTATGTAAGATGTATACATTTTTCTTTAGATGCATGGACATAGTAAATTATACTCGACTAAAACTCCCTAACACTTTATCAGCAAGCTTATTTTTACCATTTGTTATGATTTGACATTTGTGTCCCTCCAAAACTCACATTGAAATTTATTCCTCCATAAGGAGGGTAATAAGTGATGAAACCCCTGGGAAGTGATTCTCTGTGAGGGTTCTTCCTTTATGACTGGCATTAACAATGGCTTTAGAGACCTGCCAGTTCTCTGTCGTGAGTGTAAAGACAGCATTTGTGCCCTTTTCACTTTCCTGCCATCTTGGAGACAAAGAAAAACCAACACAAGACACTGAATCTGTTAGTGCCAGGCAAGATGGCACCTGAAGGTGTAGTAGTGGCATGACTGTGATAGCAGTAACCATCTGCTTTCTGGTTGGATTTGAGGTTACTCCGCAGAAGGGAATTTATGACTATACTATACATCTGGTTAAAAAAAAAAAAAAAGACTATGAGGAGACCTCAGGCCCTAGGAGGGAATATACTATTGTTCTGCTCATATTGCAAACTCCCTTTCAAATATTTACGTTATTACCAGAGATTTGTGTTACTCTCAACCTTGACCAGAAATTTTCCTATTTTTGCAATGAGCAACAGTTAATGCAGAGACCCATAACTGGCCAAAGTACTGAGAATAAATGACTGTTGAGTGCACAGCCCTAAATGGAATATCAATATCAACCCCCACCTCAGAGAATACCGTGGAAGACAGGACAGAAAGATTATAAAAGCCAAAGGATGCGGAAGAGTGCTATGAAATACTATTTTCTGGACATGGCATGGCCATTCTACTCATGAACTCAGAGTAACTGTCAACATTTACAGAAGATAAAGCCAGTAAAAATTCCAGCATGGGAGGGAATCTGTGCTTTCTCTATTTTGTTTTGCACCAGACTTTTCCTTATGTCTTTCAGTACAACCCTTGGCTTCAAGGGTACATTTTCTGACTCTCTTTCTATCTCCCCAACCTGTATATTTCGTATTTCTTTTTTCCATGCTTGCTCATTTTCACTGCAGACCCATATATGAGTGGTTACTAATAACCAACCACCTGACAGAGTCAGTATTAGGCTATCTTAAAATCTCCTCTGCTAACAAAATAGTCCAGAACTTTTCACTTTAGACAGATTCTTTGGACAAGGGCAAAATAAATAGCAGTTGTGTTCTTTGGCAAATATCAAAAAAAAAAAAAATGATCTCTAGCCCAGTTGCTAATATTTATTGCTTCCCTGGGAAACCTCTTGAGTTGGGTGTGTATAGTCCGCATGCTCCAGCACTACTGCTGTCCAAGCTCCTACTAGGACAGCCCATCAAGACCTGTTCACAGCATCCAATCGCTTTCCTAGTCCAAACTTCCAAAGTCATCCACATTGCTCCAAAAAAAAAAAAAAAAAAAACCAACACAACCAGGCCTGTCACAGCAATAGCCTACCCTCTGGTGCCAGCTTCTGTTTTAGTTACCATTTTTATTGTAGTGAAAAGACACCACAACAGAGGTAATTTATATAAAAGAATTAATTCGTAGGCATTTAATTTGGGCCTCACAGTCCCAGAGGATTTCGAGTCCGTGACCATCATGGCGGGGGGCCTGGCAGCAGGTGGGCAGAGATGGCGCCAGAGATGGGCAGTAACAGAGAGTTTACATCTTGATACGCAAGTCTGAGACAAAGAGTGAGCTAACTACAAAGTAGAGGTTTTGACATCTCAAAGCCCACCCCTCAGTCACAGACCTCTTCCAACAAAGCCACACCTTCTAATCCTTTCCGCACAGTTTTACCAACCAAGGAGCAAAGTATTCAGGTATGCGGGCCTATGAGGGCCATCTCACTCAAGCCTATGAGGGCTATCTCAAGCCTATGAAGGCCATCTCACTCAAGCTTGTGAAGGCCATCTC
>NW_021621323.1:4232179-4240169 GCF_004785775.1 Grammomys surdaster
TGAAGGCCATCTCACTCAAGTCTATGAGGGCCATCTCACTCAAGCCTGTGAGGACTATCTCACTCAATCCTATGAGGGCTATCTCACTCAAACCACCACAGCATCTCGCCTCCATCCCCCTACCTTCCATAGGTAGACATCTTCAAGAACTCTCTCTTCTCATGCCTCACCCTTTGTCTCAGCAGCTACTTACATACTGGGAGCGCCTCTCCCTGTAGCAAACTCTCCTTCTGGGTATTGTCTGGTTTTTTGGTTTTGTTTTTTGGGTATTTTCTTTATTTACATTTCAAATGTTATCCCCTTTCTTGGTTCTCCCCACCTTGAAACCCCTTATCCCATCCCCCCTCCCCCTGCTTCAATGAGGATGTTCCCCCACCCACCCACCCACTCCCATCTCTCCACTCTCAAATTCCCCTACACTGGGGGATTGAGCCTTCACAGGACCAAGGGCCTCTCCCCCCATTGATACTCAACAAGGCCATCCTCTGCTACATATGCAGCTTGAGCCATGGGGCTTTTCATGTGTTTTCTTTTCTTTGGTTGGTAGTTTAATCCCTGGGAGCTCAGGAGGTCTGGTTGGTTGATATTATTGTTCTTCCTATGGGGTTGCAAACCTTTTCAGCTCCTTCAGTCCTTTCTCTAACTCCTCCACTGACGGGATCAAATATATAGTCAAAGTGTGGAGCAGAAACTGAAGGAAAGGCCATCCAAAGACTGCCCTACCTGGGGATACATCCCATATACAGTCACCAAACCCAGACACAATTCTGGGTATTGTCCGCTATTCCCCTAGTTAGTCTGTGAGCTATAAGTCTCCAGTCTCAATGATGACTGTTTGCTTTGTACTTCAGTTGTGTTTTTTTCTTTTATCCTAATTATTACACTCTTATGAGAGACATGAACCTTTCTAATGTAAATGAACTTAATCTGTCAGAGACAAAGATTTGTTAAAAGTGTTAATATTGGAGTTGAGGCAATGTTTCCATGGGAAAGTGCTTGCCATTCAACAACAGGGACCTGAGTCTGAAAACTCAGAATCTATGGAAAGTTGAGTGTAGTAGCAGCGTGCGTCTCTAATCTCAGTAGTCAGGGGACAAGATGGGAGGTTTAGGACAGAAGAAGTTTGAAAGCTAGCTAGCTTGGCAAACACAGTGGTCAAAAACAAAAGACCATGTTTCAAACAAGGTAGAAAGTAGCCATACCCAGAGTTACCCTCTGACTTTCATATACCCTTTGTTAGCAACATATGTCATCACTATTCACACATATGATTATGTACATGTGCACACACATGCACACATGTATCGCATATTCACACCGATTTTTGGAATGTTAATACTATTGTGCCACCTCATGCACCACACCCAAAAAAAAATTAACATAGGAATTTACTTAAAATCTCTACTGCTCAATACGCTCCTGCGTCATTGTGACACACAACAACTAAATAAATTGTGGGTGATAATTACCATAGCATGGAGCTCTAATCTAGAGAGCTGGTCAGAGAATGTTGCTCCCTTTCTAAGTAGGGCAGGTGAACATAGCAAGAGAGCAGCTGACGGTTCACCCGCTTTGGTCTTTATTCCCCGTTCTGGTCCCCTGGGTGTAACAAATGTGAAAGAAAGTCTTTGCAGTTATAGATAGACCAGGAGAACGGCCTCCAGGGAGGGCTCAGTTAACCTTCATTAGTCGCTAACTAGTGCTTGCAGGTTATTTCTAAATTAGGTTCCATGGACTAGCGGGTCTCAATCTTTCCATGCAGAGTGACTGTTCTTGCTCCTGTGAGTAATCCCTTAGGAAGCTGCAGCCGTGATGATCCACACGGGGGTGAGAACTAATCTCAAAACCAGAGGGATTTTCAGGGTAATGGATTTTTTTAATGTCATTTTTCAGCTAGGGATATAAAGTAATGATGTAGGATATCAGTCAATTAAAAAGATCTTCCAAATTAGAATCAAACAAAATGCTTTCCAAAAAAAAAAAGTCAGGGGTTGTGGGTATGGAGATCATGGCCGTCAGCCATCAGGCATGAAAATGGAGGTAAACTGAGAGCCTCCTTCCCTGCTTCTCTCAGATTTCACTGCCTAGAAAAGCAAATGTCAGGCTTCTTGGTCCAGACACAGCTTCTCTAAGTCACAGGACTGAACCTTTCAGGGAATCATTTCATTGCGAGAGGTCAAAGATATGTGCACAGATATGTTTTGCTAAATTTGTAGAAAGACACCTACCTCGATATCACATTCAATCTTCCTAGAGAACCATTTTAAAATATGAATTCAAGGGGCTGGAGAGATGGCTCGGCAGTTCAGAGTACGGGCTGCTCTTCCAGAGGACCTGGGTTCAATTCCTGGCACCTACATGGCTGCTCACAACTGTCTGTCATTCCAGTTCCAGGGGATGTGATATCCTCATACAGACTTATACTCAGGCAAAACCCCAATGCATATAAAAATAAATGAGCCTTTAAAAAATAAATTCAAAGTGTTTAAGTGTGCCTATCCTGCAATGGACAAATAGAGTATCTTGAAAGTTAAGGGTAAAAACTCAGATGATTTGTTGCAAAAATGCATCTATTTGGGCCGTCAAGACAGCCTACTGGGTAACAGCATTTGCCTGGCAGCCCTGAAAACCTGAGTCTGGTCTCTGAAACCCATGGTAAGAGGAGAGAACAAATTTCCAAATGTGGTTCTCTGATCTCCATGAACCTGCTATGGCACATACATGTGAATCAGAATGTGGTCCTCTGATCTCCATGAACCTGCTATGGCACATACATGTGAATCAGAATGTGGTCCTCTGATCTCCATGAACCTGCTATGGCACATACATGTGAATCAGTGTGCACATGTGAACGCACATACACATTCTTAAAATTATACCTCTGCAAATATTCGTTATAACTATTTGTAACAATGAGAAGTTAGGGGAAAACTCTAAATGCCTAACACTGGAAGACTGGCTAAGTCAGTTATTCTGCAGACGTGTGCATGACACTGTGCAGAAAAAGCAAAGTGACACAGTAGCAAATGCACCTTTATGAAAGGGACTCTAGGAGAATGACAAGGCATAAGGGGGGGAGAGGCAACATAAAGTCATGGGATGTGTGCAACATGAAACCAGAAGGGGAGGGAAGAAGACAGTTGGAATGTGGAGGGAAGAAGGCAGCAGAGAGTAAATCAGAACAAAACATGATGTAGATAAAAGATCTCAATGAAATCTCTTTGTATGGTGATTAAAACAACAAGGAGGCTGGGCGGTGGTGGCGCATGCCTTTAATCCCAGCACTTGGGAGGCAGAGACAGGTGGATTTCTGAGTTAGAGGCCAGCCTGGTCTACAGAGTGAGTTCCAGGACAGCCAGGACTACACAGAGAAACCCTGTCTCGAAAAACCAAAAACAAAACAAAAACAAAAACAAAAAAACAAAAAAAAACAAAAAACAAAAAAACAAAACAAAACAAAACAAAAAAACAAGAAGAGAAAACACATCTACTGAATATTTATTGCACATGCCTATCTAAATGTAAGTCATGCTTCATTAAAATATAAACTTAAACAGATAAAGTGGGTATGATGCACTGGATCAGCTGCTCTCTCTCTCTCTCTCTCTCTCTCTCTCTCTCTCTCTCTCTCTCTCTCTCTCTGTGTGTGTGTGTGTGTGTGTGCTTCAAAATAGGTCCATAAAGTAGATATTAACGATACTTCATTTTACAAATGGTATGTGCTGGAGGTCCCATAAAAATTATGTGTCAGAGCCAAGAAGAGAGGGAAGAAGGAAGAGGAAGAGGAAGAAGAGAGAGGATAAGGAAGAAAGGGAAGTGAGAAAGGAGAGATGGAAGGAGAAAGGGAGGGATGAAGGTGGAGGAGGAGGAATTGAGTGAGAGGAAAGGGAGAAGCCAGAGAGCATCAAGATTTGGAAGGACCAGGGGAGGATCTGTCGTGAGACATTAGGAACACTGTGTGGTAACATGGAATCATGTGTATTGCCATCTTCTTGTGTGGATTGAGACTGCATGACTCCAGGCCTGGAAATGTATGTAAACCTTCACATCTTGGTGAGCTCAGTGCAGTCACTCTGGCCTCACAGCTTCCTAGAGATGCACTGAACTATCTCATTTGTTGACTATTTAAGGAAGAGTGGGCCCATTGTAATGTGGGCTCCTATAAGAGCCTTCCTTCTGTACACTCTGTCAGGTCTGCTTCTTTTGGTGATATTTTTCTCTTATCATCTGAAATCTCCCTTCTTCCCTGTGATAGACCATTCTTCCCTGTGATAGACCAGGTCACCTCTGGGTATTTCTCTAGGTTAGGTTATTTAAGGTGGGACAGCCCACCCTAAATGTAGCTGCCATGACCCATAGACCTCTCTTAAAGGAGAAAGGAAACTAAACATTTATCTTAATTTATCTCTTACCCATTCCTGACTAGTTGCTATATGACCAGTTGTTAATGTGACCATCGTGGACCACATAACCAAACTGTGAGCCAAAATAAACCGTTGCTTCCTTATTTTGCCTTTGTTGGGCAATTTTCTGATGTAAAATAAAAAGTGGCTATTTGTGATTATTATTTCAAAGAAAGAGGAGAAAAGCACAGGAAGGCTTGGTTTGCGACAACCCTCCATGGCACCACATCGAGAAGAGGCACCCTATATCCACTACCTCCATTAACCTTGCTATAATGGCTATTCCTGGATGTCAACTTGACTATGTCTGGAATGAACTACAATCCAGAATTGGAAGGCTCACCTGTGATCCTGACCTTGAGGCTGGAAGATTCAAGTTTCTGACCTGGATCTTGGCATGGAGATCTTGAGGCATAGTGGCTATGAATCCCAGGAGATCAAGACAAGGAGATCTCTCAGTTCAAGATCATCTGGGACAAAGCAAGTCCCAGAACTAGGTGTGGTGGTATATGCCTCTAATCTGGGCCACACCTTTTGCTGGAGACTTACATAAGGACATTGGAAGAAGGAAGATTCTCTTTTTCACCTGCTTGCCTTGTGGGACTGAGCAATTGCTAGATCCTTGGGCTTCCATTCACAGCTGACCATTGTTGAGGAGTTGAACTACAGACTGTAAGTCATCAACAAATTCCCTTACTATACAGAGACTATCTGTAAGTTCTGTGACTCTAGAGAAGCCTGACTAATAGATACAGTTGCCATCCTGAGTATTACAAACTGTGAAAAACTTGTACATGAAAGTTTATGTTATTTGTGTGTTAATATTACAAAGTGTAACATTACACCATTGATACAACTCCAGAAATTCTTTACTTTCTTTATCACTTTCCTGTGATAGAACTATTGTGATTTCAAGTATAATCCTTTGGCTCAATATTTTCTTCGATTCTCAAAGCTGTATATTTAAATAACTCCTGGTGTCTCAAGTTGTATTTATTAACAGATGAAAAATACTAATCAGGCTCAGGTCTCCCTACAGCTCTGAGAGTCTATCATCCCTATGAAAACCCAAACCCACTTAAGACTTAGTATTTACAACGCTTCGTAGTTTCAATGTATTGAGTTTAGTTCAATAAAGTACGTGCTTGTGTCCAACAGAAACAAAACAAGTAAACATTCAAATACCAGCTGTCACATAATGATCACCTGTCACTGGAAAGTTCTGTGAAGGCCCTTTGGTGTGAACACATGGGGAGCAATCTGGAGAAGACTTGGAGGAAACATCACCAACTCTAAAGTAAATATGAGGAGAAAATCATCAGGCCAGTAAAGAGTTTAGAGGGATCTGAATTCCACCAAAAAGTTTCTCCTGAAGTATAAACTGTGATTTACTGCAATCTATCCTTTTGGCATAACAAACAGCATTGTCATCTATGAAGTTACACTTGAAAACCATGCAATCAAGTTACCAAAAAAAGGTCATAGTTTTTAAAATAAGTGCATGAGTTTATGATTTTTGCCCTAGGCTGTACACAACCACATACAGCCAATGGGCCACAGATTCAACATGCCTACCAGAGGATACCTGCAGGTGAGGCCAGAAAAACTTAACCATGAAACATTATTAGATCTAACCATGTTAGCCCATAGACATAGCTGTATCCTATCTATCTAAACAGTGAGTTTAACTGTGGACAATGTGGTATTAATTCCAGAATGAGAAACCTGCTCTTCATCTGGCTTGGATGAAGAATGAAGGGCCATAGTTGAGTGACTGAGGTGACTGAGTATCTAGCTCTTAGAGAGATTTTTCTGCTAGGTCGTGAGGTCTGCATAGCCCTCACTTTCTGTCTCTGCTTTTCTCCTAATAGCCTAGGTTCCTAACAGTGTAGACCTGAATTCAGGTTAAGCCAAGACTAAGCAGAGAAAAGACTAGAAGAGAACATGCAGTCATAAGATGTGATCTGTGCAACCTGGTAATTGACTCTCAATGAAGAAGAAGCTCTCTGCTTGGGGTTTGTTTAACTAGTAGGAACTGGAGCCATCAGCTCAGATGGAAAAAGAAAGATGGATCAGGCTTTGGAGGGAATGTACTGAGCTATGATCAGGACATATTGATTTCCATAAATATCTAAACAGAACAACAAGGAAGCCAGGTATGAGAGCTACAACAGGGAGGATCTTGGATAGGAGGAGGAGACTCACATCCTATTATCAGGGTGTGATAACGGGCAGAGGAGGCAGCAGAAGGTCAAAAGAATGAGGGTGGCTGGTGCCCCCTGGAAACACACAGATTTCAAGGAGACACTGCAGAGCAGCGATTTCTTCATGAGAGAGTCAGTCGAAACCTATCAAACTCTCTTAACTCAAAAGTTCAATTGTGGAGAGCTGCTCTGACTGGAGATGAAGGCTATGCATCCCGCTTGTTCCTTTGCCTTTCCCCTACGGGCTGCCCCAGAATCTGTGAGAAATAGTAGGATGGTAAATTATCTAGACCAGGAAACTAGAAAACCACCTTTCTCGGACCGAATTCACCCACCACCTATTCATTAATAAAGACTTACGGGAACATAGACATGAGCATCCGTCCTTTACTTATTTCTGCTTTCATGCTATTATTGAAAGGTAGGCTTGTGATAGGGACTGTGCAAACCACAGATGTAAAATATGCACTCGTCGGTCCTTAACCCAGAAAAGATCGCAAACCTTGATCCAGACTCACCCATCACTCCTCTTTCCCGACTGTGGATCAAAACATGACCTCTCAGTTGCTCCTCTAGCCTTGTGTCACCATGCTGTCATTTCCACTCTTCCATCATGGACTCTTATCCTCTGGAACTGTAAACTGAAAGAAACCATTCGTTCTATAAGTTACCTTGGTCATGATGTTTTGTCACAGCAACAGAAAAGTAACCAACACAGAACTTGGTACCAGAAAGCAAGCTATTGCTTTAAAGAATCCTACAACCATGTGTGGCTTTTTAGAAGATATGTACTGCATTCAGACTTTAGGCTAGAAAAGCAGTTGAACACTGTAAACATTCAACATCCTAGTAGGAACTTAGAAGATGGGTTTCTGAAGGGAAACACAGTCAGTGACTAGTCTGGAGACCATTCTTGTGATAACTTTGACAAAGAATTTGATTGCTTTCTGCTCTTATCCTGAGAACTTGCCTGAGGCCAATTTTAAAGTAATGGACTAATTATTTCTATGGCAGGGATTTCAACTAATACTAACTAATAAACTAATACTAACTAATAAACTAATACTAACTCCATCAAGTTGTTATTAACTATTATTCTTACACTGGTATATAATGAGAAAAGTGGGTCAAAAAATACAAACTATACAGTTTGGAGAGAAAACGCAGATCAGGAAATTTAAAGCTGGAGCCAAGGATTGTTCTGAAAGAGATAAGGAGATCTGGGCTGTAATGGTGGGAGTGGTCCTCTCAGGGCAAGACCCCACCCAGCCTAGGCTTCCAGCTTTCAAAAAGAAAAGTCTGAGAGAATTTCTGCTAAAGAAGAAAGAAAGGGAAGGGAAAGGAAGGGAAGGGAAGGGAAGGGAAGGGAAGGGAAGGGAAGGG
>NW_021621323.1:4240269-4264439 GCF_004785775.1 Grammomys surdaster
GGACGGGAAGGGAAGGGAAGGGAAGGGAAGGGAAGGGAAGGGAAGATCCATCAACAACCAAACAACAAAAAAACAGTAAATGAAAACTGCCACAAGTTTTATCCCAATAAGGCACCAAACTTTGCAGTGGATCTAGCTTGAGAGTCATAAAAGTTACATGAGTAAAGGGGTTGTGAAATCTTCCTGCACAGTTAAGAGAGCTGCTGAGGCCAGGGCAGTCCCTACATGAAGGCCCTTAGTGGTCAGGAGCCCTTGAGACCCTCAATTTGTGAAGAGATAAAAGTGAAGCCTGAGAACCCAAGCTGTTAGAGGGGCCAGAGCCTTGGGATGTTTGCCAAGGAGAGCTGCTTACAAAGGATGGAACTGTTCCAAAAGGAAAACGTACTTTGCAGACAGCAAAGATAGAGGGATGGAGCTTTTTCACATCAGAAATGGAGCTGCAGACTTTGATGCTTACCCTGCTGGCTTTTAGTCTTGTCTTGATCCTGAACATCCTGTCCCTGTCCCTTTCTTTTGGAATGGTAATATACACTCCATTGTGTGATTGTATGTTGTAAGGATATATTTTGCTTTTGCATTTACCGAGAGGTTATAATTAAGAGATTGCCTTGAGTCTCAGAAGAGACTTTGGACTTTTAAACTGGGCTGAGTTTGTCAAAAACTATGGGGACTTTTGAAGTTGGGTTAAGTGTAATTTGCATTGTGATGTTTGGTAGTATTTTGAACTTCTAGAGTGAATTCAGAGGACGCTGGTATTTTGGACATCTTTTATTACTCACACAATTCTCAGGGGTAGCCAGGAGACAAATATCCACACCACACCCACAAGCTCTAGCAATGTTTACATGACCCATTCAAAACAGAAAGGAACAGGGCTGGTGCGCAAGGCTGTGTCAAGTAACTTCTGCCAGATACACTTTGCTTGTCTAGCGGGCCTTATATTCCTTCTCTAGCTCATCCTACTCAAAGGAAGGAAAGTGGCTAAAGAACCTCCTCCTCCATCAGCACTTACTCTTGGAATCTACAGGACACCTGCAAGGACAAAGCACATTCCTGTGACTGCCTCAGACCCTTCCTCTGGAATGGTTCTCACAGCAAGTCTTAAAGAAAAGAAATTCAGGAGACTCCTGACACAGAATGCAATCTAATGAAGAGTGTCCAATCTGTCATCTTTGTCCTAGTCTACTGACCCAAAGCAAGTCTTTAGTTCTACCTTGTACAGTTGGGAAGTGGTAATACAGGATGGGGTGGCAGAGACTGAAGAGGCCATCTCAGAACTCGGCTGCTCCCAGGATCCCTTGCGGTGCTACTATAAATAGATATATTAAACAAAACCGTGTGTGGGAAGCACTGAACCTACACCCAGCAGGTGGCAAGCACTTGCAAATTAGCCATTATCTTATGTCTTCCTTGCTGTGTTTTCTCAGTCTATGGCCAGAGGATGCCAGCCACTTAGCATGCACATCCACGGAATCCTTCAGTCTCCATTACTCTGTCAGATGCTCGCTTCTTAAAAATCATTCCGAGGCCCTCCTGTGTAGCTGGAAGTATTAGAAAAAAGGAGCTTCCAGCAAGCTCCCTGCCAGGCCACAATGTGCCCGCTCTAAGTTCCCACACTAATTGGCTGCACCCGCAACAAAAAGACAACTGCCGGCTCCAGGTTCTGGCACCATGTTGACAAAATTTAGCATTACCGACAGGCTACTTTGGCCCGGCTACAGCAGGGCCACACTAGCCCCATGCCATGGTCATTCACCCCACGGTCAGCCACCATACCAGCCAACAACCAAGTAAATCAAAACTCTAGATGCTTAAAGTTAACCATTGGAATATATATATATATATATATATATATATATATATATATATATATATCAGTAAATACTCAATATACAAGATGCCCACACATTTAGAATTGTTTTCCCAATTATCTAACCTTTTGATATGAGTAACTACCAGAACCTGCTAGAGACACAGGACTGCAGCCATCTTGCTTCTCCTCCTTTCCCTTTTCTCTCTCCTCCGGACTCCTAGCTCTGCCTCCTTCTTCCCTGTCCAATGACAGAGCTCCGCTGCAAAGACATTGGACAGGAAATTCCTGCCACACTCCTGTCTCTCAGTGATCATTTGTCTGTCTCCACTGCCAGCTTGGTACTTGGATACAGGTCATGTTCTTAGCGTTCTTAGCCTCTAGTCAGGCATATTCGAGTCATAGGTGGCCATAAGGAGAAAAGCATCTATGTTAAACTCGTGAAAAGGTGTAAAAGTCACGGGCATCAAAATGAAGTTTGTGTTGTCTCTATTTTTAAAAAAGAAATAGAACTGGTAGTTGGGAAGAAATGTTCAGTTGGCTGATAATAGCTATCACAAAAGAGTCTTCCAGAACCGGCAGGGAGGCCACCACAACCTTGTACCGCAAGTATTTCTACAAGAGAATCTGCCCAGCAAGGGCCTGTTCATCTGCCAACCGACACTGCTTTTGTTACTGATCATGCAACAAAGACACAAACAAATAAAAAACATTGTTTCAGAGTTGTCTCACCTGGCTGGGAGAGTGTTTACCAGAACCAGCTCAGTATCAAGACTAGCCTTATACGTGAGCTGTGTTTGACTGAGAGCACTTGCCTTAGTAAATAAAGTGGACAAGTGATGGAGACAGATTACCAAGATCAAGCTCAAGCCTCCGCATGGACACCTACACAGATGCGCGCACACTACCTCAAATCCACGGGCATAGACACCATACACTCCTAACCTCACCCCACCCGTGTTCGAGTGCACACACACACAATGCAATGCAATCCTCATTTTAATTTTCTTGCATGTCTGCTTATCCTGGGGCTCAGGAGGCTGAGGAAAGAGGACCAAGTTCAACACTGGAATACTTAACCAGAAGTTTTAAAACAACACGTAAACAAAAGGCTTCTCTTTGCCTCATTTTCTTGAGATATGCCGGTAGATCCCTATGCACGCATGCTCCCAGTTCCAGATTCTTCTGGTTTCCTTTCAGTGGTATTTTCCGAGTGTCATTGTTTTCTCTTCCTGTCCCCCTTCTCTCCCCCCTTTCATCTTCTCCTCTACCTCTCTCCCTCTCTCTCCCTCTTGCTCCTCTTCTGTGCTTTGGATTTCTTTGCCATAGATCTCTTCTCACATCCCTCCTTTCTCATATCTGCACTTCCCATCTGTTCACTCCTACTTCCGCATCAGCACCGCTGTTCTCACCACGCTGCAATCAACGACGTTTTCAAAAAACGCTCTGCGAAGGCAGCGCCCACCGTTTCCAACATCTCGTTAATTTTACTTGAATGTAAAGGCTGCTGATGCCCATGTCGTGTTAAGGAGAGAGCATTCCCAATGCGGTTGGCAACCAACAACCCATAGGTTCTTGGAGTTGAGGGGAATCTAAAAAAAAAAAATCATAAAAAATCATAAAAGCAAAGTAAATCAACTTGGGATTTTTGTCTTTTGTCGTTGCCTGCATCTGTCAGAAGCTGGCTTGAAAAATGATGTGGAGGAAGAAAGAACATTCAACCTTAGGGAGAGAAAACAGAGAGAGACCCTGAGTCTACAGTGTGTACTAGCCAGACTGAGGTCAGAGATAAATTCCAGTTTGCTGGCTCATGAGAACAAGGAGCCCAAAGGGTGACTGTGGTGGTGATTGTCAACCTTACAGAATCCGGAAGTACCTAGGAGTCGCGTTTCCAAACACAGCCAGGAGGGATTTAGATTAGGTTAGCATCTAATCATGCCTTAGAGGAACTGTCTTGATTAGTTTAATTCAGGTAGAAAAATTCAACATAGAAGAGAACAGCACCACTCTCTGGCTTCGAGTACTGGACTACACAAGAGGAAGAAAACGAGCGTAAGGACACGTTTTCCTCGAGTCACTTCCTGTTTCCTGACTGTCAATGCAACGTCACGGGCTGCGTCAGGCTGCTGCCACCAGGTCTCACTTGCAGTCTTTGTGGTAGAGCGTATCCTTGAACTGTTTGAAATCTTCAGTTGCTGTGAGTCTGAAGATTTTAGGATAGCAACAAGAAAAATCACTGAAGGGCTGGAGAGATGGCTCAGCGGTTAAGAGCACTGACTGCTCTTCCACAGGTCCTGAGTTCAATTCCCAGCAACCACATGGTGGCTCACAACCATCTGTAATGGGATCTGATGCCCTCTTCTGGTCTATCTAAAGACAGCAACAGTGTACTCATACATAAAATAAATAAATAATTCTAAAAAAAAAAAAAGAAAAATCACTGAAAATCACAGAGACAAGCGGAAAAGGAAAAACCTTGGTTTGCCTAAATACAACCATGTGGAGACCTGGAGGTAGACGTTGTGGGGTGGTCTGGTGAGCAAGGAAGAGCAGTGAACAGGAAGTAGGTCAAGTATAATGACAGTATTTTATTAAATAAATAAATAAATAAATAAATAAAACCTTCCCCTAGCTTGGAAAAGTGAGAGGAAACTATAGAAACCTATATTTTCCCCCATATATCACATTATGATCATCTAGGATCACGATCAAGGACAAGACATAAAGGTGCCAAGAAGTCAGAATGTACAGTCAGGTACATTCTATATCGAAAACCTTGTGGGGGAAAAGCCAATGTCTAGACGCCTCCCTATTACCTTTGTGTGTGTGTGTGTGTGTGTGTGTGTGTATTAGTAGTACCATATATGAAGGATTTAGATTGGGTTATATAATATATGTACTATTAACTAGTCTAGAAAAATAATTTAGCATTTTTTTTAAGAATTCATCTTTTATGTATCTAGATATTTGACCGACCATGTGCACACAGTTAGATCTGTATTAAATCTCCTTCTATTCCTCCACCTTCAAAGTCAGCAGTGCAGGAGAGCAGGGTGGAGATCACTGCACTGAGATGAGCTTAGGAGAGGAGTGACCTTTATCAGGTCTGTGAAGATCTCCGTCTGGCTGGGCGGTGGTGGCGCAAGCCTTTAATCCCAGCACTTGGGAGGCAGAGGCAGGCGGATTTCTGAGTTCGAGGCCAGCCTGGTCTACAGAGTGAGTTCCAGTCAGCACCACTTCCTATGGCTCAGAATGCAAATATAACAACCCTGAACTGAGCTCAGACCTTCTCTTTTCTGGTTCAGAACCGCCCTGCCCCATTGCCTCGTATTCTACTGAAAACATCAAAGGCTTCTCTGTGTCTGGACCAATGCCTCCAGTTCTGTAATTACTGATCCTCTGCATTCAAGGCCAGACAGACCTGCTTTCTTCTGTTGAACACTTGCTTGGGTTGTCGTCAATCACTGCTAAGATCCTGCCAGATATGAGCCCTGAAATAGTATGTGTACACATCAATAAATAAATCAGTAATACATTTTCATTGTCAAAATGAAACAAAGGGATTTACCCAGAGATAGTCTTCATGATCCCAGATCTTCAGTTAGAACTGGTTAGAACTCTGTTTTCTTCCTGAATGAAAAGACTTGGTCAACACTCTGTAACGGAAACTTCATTTGTTTGTGTCACTGGTCAATTCACTACTCAAACCACATTGAACTGTGGTATAATATGTAAAACCACTAATGGGAACTAGGGGTCTAGCTCAGTTGGTAAAGTGTCACCAAGCAAACACAAAGCACTGGTTCAATTTCTACCATCCCATTACAAAGCACTGTAGTGTGGGCCCACGACTCTAGCACTGAGGAGTTAGAGCCAGGAGATCAGAGGTTCAAGGTCATTCTTAGCTTTATAGGAACTTGGAAACCAAACTGGAATACAGAGACCATACATGATAGATAGATAGATAGATAGATAGATAGATAGATAGATAGATAGATAGAAAGAAAGAATACAAAATATAACCCTTAATTCATTTTTGAAAAGGATAACTCTTCTTCATTTCTGACAATGGTCCCTTAATTATCCCTTTTTCTTTAATAAAAATTGAGAAAGTCCTGGTTTTTTGTTTGTTTGTTTCTTTGTTTGGGGTTTTGTTGTTGTTGTTGTACCAATGTTTCCTTCAGATGCAATTAGTTTCTCCCTTAATAAAATTATTTTATTCTGTAATTCCACGGTCACGTCATAGAATTTGCATTGTGAGCAGCATCTTTCTTGTTTTTTTTCCCAAGTGAACTGACAGCAGAAGTTTCCCATGGCTCACAGGAGCCAACGCAGGTTACTTTCTTACTGTGTGTCCTGGTCACTGGAAAAATCATCTCCAACAATGTTAAAAATTTAATAAGATACTAAGAAACAGGCAATAATAGAGTCTTATGTGAAGACAGAACTATATTCTAAATTTGACAGAACACACACACACACACACACAATCAAATTAATTTAAGCAAGCAAAAAAGTCAGTCACACCTCCTAGGCTCTTCTGTTGCATCATGTCCCTAGTTAGCCCCTGGGTTAATCCTACCCTGTTTGAGGAGCTTCTTCTGGTTACTGCCTCTCTCTCCTCCTGACTAACAGGATTAAAGCAACATACGTCCTCAAATCCCCTTGCCTGAGATTCTATGCATAATATTCGTGTTGAGTTAGAAACTGCCTACAAATCATGGAAGCTATCATGGGTATAAGGTTTCCTGTTACAATATTTTCAGCTTCAAGTCTTTGTCCTTCAGACTTTTTAAGCAGCAGTTCGGTCTGTGTTTAGTATCTGAAGCAGTTTTAAGAATCCAGGGCATCCAGACACTGTCTGGTCATTAAAGCTTGCATTACATTGAGTTCTCCAGCTAGTTTTTTATGCCCACCAATCAGCCAGGACGTACTTATCAACTGGGGCCATGCTGGGAGGCAAAAACAGATGTATAATGCCTTAAATGTCCAGGAAAATGAAATTAGTGTCTTCAAAGAGTAGGGAACCACCCACCCACTGAATCCCAAGTGGATGTCACTGATAAGAAATTCAGAGGCATTTAAGAAAAAGAGAGATGGTATGGTCTGCATAAATCAAGGTGAAGCTGTGTGCAGAAGTACCTTAACAAAATGAGGAGAAAGATTATAGATATATGACAGGCAAGAGAGAATGAGCCAAAGCATGGATGCTCTCCTGAGGGCTTCTTCATGGAGGTTGAATGTTCTAACCTCCAGCCTACCCTTCCTCCAGAATACCTGGTTGCCTGTCCATTGTGTTGTTCTGCATGACCCAAGCTCTAAATGTGCCTTTTCTAAGAAACAATATGAAGAACAATTCCTAGAATAGTGGTGAGCAGTTTCTTCATTTCTCCAGAATGTTTCAAAGATAAGAAATGAGCAAATGTCAGATTCAAATAGAAGGCTCAAGAACGATAATTTTAGTTGACTATTTGGAACAGGATGCCCGTCTGGGCACGTACAAGCATACAGATATCAGTTACCTTTGGTTGCTGGAGAGGAGCAGGTGTCTAAACAAAGCCACTGCAAGTCAAACTGAATTAAAATGACACTGTACTCAGCCACAGCCCTGGGGATTAGTGTGCATGCAGCAGGCCCAAGATTACCTTCTTTCCAAATGGCTTTTGAGGACATCTGTACTTAATTAACTGTCATAGTCAATGGCTACATCTAAGGGCGACATTTTGTACCCAAAGGATCACAAGCTGTGAGAACATAACACGTCAAAGAATAGACAATATTCTTTTTGCTAGGAAGATAAGTGTTATAGATAATCTCTTATATAGTGATAACTATATATTTAATAATAAATTTAATAAATAACCAATAATCAATATAATAAACAAATAAGTGAATACAGAAGAATATATAAAAGGCACAACCTGTTTGGATGAGAACCATTTGTTGAGAGAAGCCAAAGCGCAAAATGAGGTTTTTAAAAATAGGGCGAGCTGAAGACATCACACTATGGTTGCAGGACATAGAGAAATCAAGCTGGCCTTGAGAAAAGACAGAGGGGAAGAAAGATGAGAGCTAGTACAACAGTTGGTTTTCAACACCCCCCCCATGACTGTCAACCCTACTTCCTTCCATTTTTAGATTGTTAATTAGGTTATTTTTGCTTATTTTCTTTGGTCCCTGGGCATTGAACAGGCTCACCAATTTTGTGAAGTAACAGATAGATAATTTGGTAGAAAAACCCATTTAGATACATTATCATAAGTTAGCTATAGAAGACCACGAGACTCAAGATGAGGTTGTTACTCTATCCAGGGTGTTCCCAAAACACATCTCCACTCAACCTAAAAGAGGGGACTCCTACCCCTAGACTAAGCAGAAAGGGGCCACCCAGAACCCCCTCTGACTGGTGGTCTAAATTCTTGCTTAGGCTGAGAGAGGCTAAGCACTGCAAGGGAATATAAATAAAAATTAAAAATATCTTTCTGGGTTCTTTGAGGGACAAGCCTGACTGCATAGGGGTTGATGTTAAAAGTCCTCTCCAGGAAAAAGACATTGGGATGAGTATGGCTCTCATGCCTCACTGAACAATGACAGGAGGACCCGGAGCCATTACAAAGTCCCTTTTAATTACCGGAGCTCAGGCCTCTATCCCCACCTTTGCAAGATTAGAATCACCACGGTCCTTCTATATTTGGAGAGGGGAGGAGAGGAGCAGCCTTGCTTATACACTGAAGGCCTAAAATCAGCAATAGTCCTAAGTCAGCCTGGTACCACAAAGTCTTGGGTCTCGGTGGAAAAACACTGAACAGATAGCTATAAGATACTGTAAATAGGCAGCTTTGGTGGAAATTTACCAGCCAGGATAGGAACAAGTAGTCATAGGACTTGTGGATAGTCATAGACCTTGGGTAGCCTTGGTGGATAGTACCAACTTAGAGAAAGACAAGTGAATCATAGTCATAGTGACCTGTCCCCTGAACCTTCACCCAGCTGACACTGTTCTGGAAGATATCTGTACTCCCCCTGAACACCTATGCTCCTGTGTCATTCCCTTCCTTACATCCTGCCTTTTTGTATGTAGATAACCCCTGTGTGAAAAAGTAAAATCATCAGTTTGATCAGCCTAGAGACAAGCCGCTGTTCTTTGCATTCACCTGTGTCCCCCATCCTCTCTTTCAGATGATCTCCCTGAACCCCTGTTTACTGCCCTGCTGGACGAGGCAGATGGGGAAATCACAGTGTGGAAGATGCTATGCAGGCTGTTGTGTGGAGAAAAGACATTAATTGTCTTAACTGACACTGTACCCCACATGATAACAATACTAACCTGCCAGGCCAAGTATGCAGTAACGGCATGACAGCTATGGCAGTAACCAACTGCTTTCTGAGTCCATTTGAGTACTGCTCCACAAGAGAGAATCTTGCTACTGTAAATCTGCCCAGAAGCCCATAAATAGGGAGGTGACAGGCCCAAGAAGGGAAGCAACTGCTGTTATTTTGCTAAATGGACATCTTGTCAAACTGCCTTTTAAATACGTTTATACTTGGATTTGTGTTGCTCTCACCTTGGTCAGAGAAGTTTCTTTTGCAGTAGATAGTGGTTAATACGGAGACTCATAACTGGTCAAAGTACTGATGATAAGTGACTGCTGAGTACTCAGCCCTAAATGAGATGTCTATACTAATTTATACAAGAACCGAGGAGCATCGCAGAAGAGAAGATGTGGGTGGCGTGTTCTCGCCCGCGAGTAACACAGACACCAAAGTTCTTCAGCAGATCTTTATTACGAAGTTATAGAGAAAAGACCCGCTGGGAAAAAGCCGGCTGATGGGAACCGGCTGGCGGAAAAGGCCCCGAGCCCCGGGAAGGCCCTGGTTAAATACCCCCTGGAGTGATGTGTACATACCCGGTTGGTCAGTTGCCCATAAAATTCTATATGCCCCGAGAAGGGCTTGTGACTTCGCGCGCTTTCCCCTTACACAAAGACAGTAAATTACAGAACTTGTGAGGACATCGCTTCCCAGAGATGTCTCTGCTTTCCACGGCTCTCTACAAGAAGAGAGAAAGTGAGAACTGGGGGATGAGGAAAAGTAGGACGAGATGCTGTTTTCTGTGCCATGGCCATTACACTTATGAACTCAGAGCAGCCTTAGTTACTTACATAAAATCAAGTAAGTCAACATTCCAGGGCAGAGGGAGAGGGGCTCAAGAGGCTCCGCCCCAGCTTAGACGCTGATAGCTGTTGAGAATAATCATTTTTCTTTACCACTGGTACGTTGCCTGTAGTTGTGCAGGCAGCACTAAATGGTCTCAGGGGACTTGAAGAAGAAAGAGAACAAGGAAGAGGAAGGAGAGGAAGAGGAGGAGATAAAGGAAGAAGAGGAGGAGGAAGAAGGGCCGAATCGTGAAGGTGGGAAGGGGACATGGTGAAGGTCTCTTGGAGAGTGGACGTATGAAGTTGGGGTGAATATAATAAAGTGGCACTATATATATGTGAAATTGTCAAAGAATAAATAAAAGTTAAAAAGAAATAAGTTGAAGGCTAGGAATATATAGCTCGGTAGTAGAGTGCTTGCTTCCTATGGGTAAGGTCCTACATTCAACCCTAGCCTTGGGGGAGGGAGGGAAGTAGGTTGAAGCTAGATGGTAAAAGCCAGACTAAGAGTGGACTTTGTTTCTTATGGATAGACAATAAGGAATTAATAAAGGTTTTGAGTTGCTTTGAGGTATGCTGCTAGGAATATGAATGATGAACTAGAGGTTTTTGTTTTGTTTTGTTCAGTTCTTTAAACTGATTAAGATCAGAAATCTCCGTGCTCTTGATCTGGTGTAATAGAGACTGGACCTGCTTCAGAAACAATGAGAGTGGCTAGGGAGATCAATTGCCATGTGTGAGAAGAGTAAATAAAGAAGAACCCCCCACACTGTCAGTGAGGACTGTGCGTGTGTGCTACCCTTCACAGTGTGTTACGCACACTCTGCGCTGTGGAAGGGTGGCTGCAACTCACCCACTAATCTGGAAAGAGGCACTTCAAATCCTCTAGGTCGCCCCACTGCAGAATCAGCTATTATTAGCAGACTCAGCCTGGACTCTGACCTTACGTTCAGTCACTGTGGAGGGATTAAGGACACTTCTTGACAAAGATGCAGAAGCAACAAGAAGAAACATGACATGAGGGAGAGAGGAGCACGGGGGACACGGTCGGTGCTGAGCTGTGGAATGAGCCAATGGCAGCTCATGTGGCATGGATTAGAGATGCCCACCTGACATCCTCGAATGGCGGCATTTAACAGAGTGATGCCTGCTGGGTGAGGCACTGGTACATGTCTAGTGTGAGAGTCTGTTTGTTTGGGGACATTTGTTGACTAAGAAAGTTACCTTTTAGGTAAATTTAAGATGGTTTTCCACCTTGGAGAATCTTCCAAATTAGGGACAAGATGGTGAAAAATGTCCTCTGAGGTAAAACATTTTCTAAGAAATTTTGGCAGAGGGGTGAGTGTTACATGTTATATGTTAAACAAACGCAAGTGTGCAGAGCATAATTTTGCCTTTTAAAGGTGAGATAACCTTTTCACCGATGGTGGATGTGAAGTTGCATTTATTTTTATTTCGGCTACAATGGCCCTTATATACAATGACAACTGCCTTTGGTGTGTTATACAAGACTGTTAATTGCTTTTTAATTACCAGGACCAAAATACCTTACAAAAATAACTTAAGGGAAGATAGGTTCATCACGGCTCATGATTTTCAAGGGTTTAGCCACTGTTGCTTGCTTGGGCAGAACATCATGGTAGTGAGAGCATTTGGGAAGCCATTTATTTCTTCTAAGTAGACGGGAAGCAGAGAGGAGTAGCACATAAGAACTGGACAGGATAAGCTATGGCCCTGGGGACATGTCCAAGTTGATATGGTTCTTCTAACTCATGTCCTAATAATGATATATGAATCACCAAAAATGTACCTTTTGACTAGGTCAGAACACATGATCTCATTGGCTCTGGGAAAACAGCACAGACACACTCAAGAGTTGAGCTTCATTAGCTAATTACTCATTACAAACAAGTTTGACTTGATTGTGTTCAATTCCAAGATTCCCAAAGATCCTTCAGTGTATAGGGAGTGAGGCTGCCACTGTGAGGCACAGCAGTATCCCAGGAACACATCACTGAACCAAGTACTCACGTGCTTTCCTTGGGGACAGAATAGCAAGATAGCCCTCAGCCAAACAGTCTGCCCAAAGTGACCAGAAGTAACCTGTTACCTGGAAAGACTGACAAAGACTTCCAGATAAGGAGACTTAGCATCGTCATTCACTTCCAGAATGATCACTCACGTGTCACTAAAGTAGTCACTGGCTGAAACTGTCCAAAGACTAAAATCATTAGAATTATTATTACAATTTTGCCTGACATACAGTGATCTTGAATGCATTAGGTAATAGACTTTGCTTTCACTGAGTGTTAAGCACTGTGATAAAAACATTCTCTAATGACACACAAACAAAAATATGAAGCAGATTTGATTACCTAGCTGTGGAATTTTTATGTTTGTTCAGTTATTGAACAAACACGTTCAACAGTATGTTGGACCATTGATACTTTTGGGGTGGTGATTTACCTTCGCTTAAATTCCTGAGTTGGTACATACAAGTGTCTCACCTTTGCCTCTACGCAGCACTAAGTTGGCATGCAAGAGATTATATTCACCTCCAAACAGTTCTGGATTCCTGTATTCTTTCTTTACATTGTACTTCAAGGAAGAAGGAAAATCACTGGAAAAGAAATGACCTCCTCAGAGGTCAAACATTTTCTAGAGAATTTAGGCAGAGAGGTGAGTGCTATATGTTATATGTTACACACACACACACACAAAGTGTGAAGAACATAATTTTAACTTTTAAAGGTGATATGAACCTTTTTACCTGACGGCTGACATGAAGCTGCATTTAGTAAATTTAAATTTAGTAAATTTACAATTTCTTTTCTCTGATTTTTACATAGTTTCCACAAAGCCAAGGTGGGAGGGGTTTTTTTGTTTGTTTGTTTGTTTTTGTTTTTTTTTGTTGTTGTTGTTCTTTGACAAGACTGAGTTTTGCCAATGCATTTGGTCCTAAAACCAAACATTCAGAACATGTGAACTTTGAAAGAAGAAAATAGGAACATTTTGTATGAAAGCAGTAAATAGCCTGGGTTTCTTATTGTCTGTGGTAAGACAACAGGGGACAAACTCAGAAGTGCCACCAGCAGCCTGAGTGAGGACTTCCCTCCCACAAACTCTTCGGGGCCTCCACTCAGGTAAGGTCCTTAACAGTACTACAGAAAAGAATTTCAGGCTGAGCCAGACTGAGGCCCAAAGGGAAGGGCAGGCCCGCCTCTGAGCAGGGCTGGCAGCACCACAGAGCAGGTTCATTTCACTGTCTTAACAATGGCTAATTGCCGCTTTTGTGGGTATTCAACTTACCACTAAAGGGTTATTAGGAAATTTGTGCTCCTTCTTCCAATTTCTGATAAGAGATTGCAGCAGGGTGGCCCAGGGGTGCTGAGGATGGCTTGCAATCTGATAGAATATAAGTATGCACCACAAGGGTTCCACAAGGGGATTGGAATACACCTTTCACTGTAAATGTGGTTTCTGATGAGATTCTGAGAAAACTGCAGGTTTATGACAGAGAAAGGAGAAAGGTCATATCAGCTAACCTTGTGCTTAGCTCACTGCTGTTTTAACATTCTTTCTTGGAAATATCTATATATCTATATATCTATATATCTATATAAATAAATAAAACAGGCTTTGTGTCAGCAGCCTTCACAGCTGTTCTCAGTAATTGTGCTGTGATTCTTGATTCCCAGCTGGTGAGGGGCTTCAAGAGTCTCTGGCTCTCATCCCTTCCTGTCTCCCCATAATTTTCCCTGCCTTTCCATCCTGCCTTCTTACCACGAATGGGAATGATTTAAGATAATTATGCCTCCCCTGTGATATAAGTTCCCCTGGTTCCAGGTCAGTGTGGCATCAGGGAAGAGTGTAAAATTTGCATCCACATCAGAGCCTCGAATGCTCTTGCAATCTCAAGCCCTCCCCTTTGCCCACACCAGCTCATTTCCGGCAGGTCATCTCACTAAATCTTGTCCAAATTGACAACACCCACAGGCTGCACACTAGTGAAGAAATGCCTCTGCTGCACGCTTCTTTCCACCCCCTGAGGCCAGAGGACTCTGGATACCAGCATCGTGGATTTTCATACTCATCTCTCAGAAATCAGCTTCTTCATGGCAGGGGTCCATCAACTAATCCCTTCTATAGATGGTCTGGAGGAGAGTCCCCCCCCCCCAGGATCAAATGACCCTGCTCTCTGAAATTCCCTTACAGAGCAATGCCAGAGCCAGGTTCACAAGATAGGCCCCCAAGGAAACGGGTCATCAGCCCACATGCAAGCTCCGGGAAATAAAAACGTGGCCTTGGGCTCAACTGCTAGGGAGAATTTTGAGTCAGGCTAAATATAACAACCAAGCTGGCAAACAGCCGGTGCTGGGGCCCCAGCTCTGTGACTGGCAGAGAGAACTCCGAGAGGCTTGATTGCCACAGGTGGGCCACAAGGCTCTTTTAACTCCCTTCCCAAAATAAATGATTAATGAGTCTAATTCCTAGTGTTGATTGAGAATAGTCATAAAATTCAGGCTGAAAAGAGCTAGTGGGGGTTGGGGGGACGAGGAAAAGGAAGTTACTCTTCGGAAAGAGAACCTTCCACGACAGTGATTATGCAAACTGATTTTCTTAGATTCCTTACCGGGTCACTGTGTTTCATGAAGCCCCGCGCAAGGCTTGCTGTGGTTCTCATTCCCTACAGGTGTGGGATGGGACTTCTGGGTCTTTCTCATATTCTGAAATCTCTGTATCCTGGTGGTTCTTGTACCATTCAGAGGAAGAGAATCCACTCTGTAGGGAAGAGGGATTCCCTTTGTCACCCACAGGGAGCTCTGGAGACCCGGGGTTCAGTCTCTAGAAGCACAAAGGGGAGAGAAGGTAGCAGCTATCCTGTGAGGTAAGTCATAGAGAATAACTTACTGTATTGACTACCAGAAATATGGAGGCGTGACTCTGTTCTTAAATAATATTTCAAATACTCCCCCCCCCCAATTTTTCATTTGCTTGTCTCTCGATTTAAAGTCAATTCACCTTCCTCACTGCAAGTGAGTGAAGTCAGGTGGCGGTTGCCCAGCTCTGACGCACCCACCGCCATTGTTGGTGTTCTCATCAGTGGTCGTCTGGCCGTAGGTGTCTCTTTCACTGCCTGTGTAGGGGAGGTGAGCGTCTTCCCACATCCTCAGCTAGGATAGACAAAACATTGGCAGGAGAAAAGAAGAAAAATGAAATAAGCTGTTAACTTCTTTTATGTGCACACTGGCCCTTCCTAACAAAAACGTAAACAAAAGAAGCAGTTAGGACCAAAGGCTTACTCCCTAAGTTTGACATGACTGGTAAATTACCTAGTGTGTCCAGACAAAGGTGCTTAGGTGAAGGCAGCTAACTGTGGATTCCTCTAACAATGCCTGGCATACAGATTTCTCTTGGTCTCAACTCCCTCATTGTTACCAAGGAATTGAGCAGTCCCTCTTGTGAGTTCTTAGGCACATTTATAAAAAGAGTTTAAAAGCTGACTCAGAAGGAAGGACAGGGATCATTTTGTTTGAGTTTGAAAGAAAAACCAAAGAGCAGGCAAACTATAAATTTAGGCAGCTGCCATCAGGAGGGAGAAGACAGAAAACCTTTGAAGTTGGGCATGGAACTCAGCAGGCAGGTGAGGAAAGGGAGGGTCTTCAGAGAAATGGGGAGAAAGCCTGAGTTTCAGAGAAAGGATGCTTAGAGTAGGCTTCCAGCTAGTATCCAAAAAGAGAAAGAAAAAGAAAAAGAAAAAGAGAAAGAGATGCTAAGTATTAGGTTCCAAGAGCACCCCATTACAGACTCTTGTGTCCCTGGACAAAGGATTTCACCAGGGTCACTTGGTCAGAAATAGAAACTGTGTTAAGTGAAAGCCTCCTGAGAGTAGGAGCCGGTTAGTGAGCTTAGGTGAAAACCCTTACATAACATCTGAGAATCATGGTTTTACTAATGTCCTTTTAGTGAAAGGAAGCCCAGGTGGGGAAGGGTGTCACACTCTCTGCCAACTCTCTCTGTCCTGGGTTCATCTGGACACTGCCTTCTGCAGCCCCTGCTCTCCTGTAACAGGAGCTCTGGTTTTCAGAACATCTCTCTTTCTCATACAGGAGGGACCTTTCATCTGCTTTTAGGAAGACAGATGGGGTGGGAGGAGAGCCCCTCTTCAATCTGCTGTCTGTCAAGAGTCTTTAACTCAAAATAATATCTCATAATGGTATGCGGGGCAGCATGTCATACCTACACCTAATTCAGCAGTCGTGTGGTATTTAGTGAACTGTGGAACACACTTAGACCTCTCAAACTGCTAAGAGATTTCTTGAAAAGCCTTCAGGTTGAGTTTTCCAACCACAAGTTGAAGAAAGTCAAAACCAGCAGGTCTGAATCATGAAAGCTCTCCCTGTCCTCTGCTGGTTCACTCTCGGCCATTAAATTTCTCCAGAGGTAGAAACACGGTCCTCCACAAACACTTTTCCATCCATTCCTTTGCCCTACCCTTGTTAATTCAAGTCTATCCCTTCATGTTTCCTGCTAAAACTCTTGGTAACCCTCTGAGACTTCCGTGTCCTCTGAGGCTGGATGGGCGGTCTTGTTTTATTTGCTTTGGACATCTGTAACCAACCATAATCACTGGTGGTCACTGCTCTGCAGAGGGACATGAAAAGCTGTGTGGGAGAGAAGGATCAGATAGCCCAGGCTGTGTATCCAGAGTCGGCTGCAGCAATGGATGGAAGCCACAAGAAGACACACTTTGCTTTGGATGCTACGAGCAACAGTTCCCAGTTTTTTTCTGTCGTATCTTCAGACCGAACCTTCTGCAAGGCTGACATTTGAACTTCAATAGCTGTGGAGAGTTGGGAATGTTCCAAGTCTAGAGCCAGATTATCTCGGGCCATCTTTAGTCCTCTGAGTAGCCATGTAGTGCCTCCAGTGGACCTGACCTAGAGGCTTGATGGCCATTAGGCAAATCATTCGGAATGCACAAAGACGGTCTTGGTTTCTTTTCATTGGAACGTAGTAACTTGGCAGATGACTAGCTTCCACCAACTCAAAAGCTAAGATTATCATCAGGGAGCACCTGAGGCCCACAACAGATGTTTCTTCCCTTCTGCTGTAACCTGCCTTTCTGATGTTTCCAACAATGATTGGTTATGACTTTTCTTTGTTCTGTTTCTTTAAACTCTTAATGAAGCTACTTCCATGTTGGAACATGGAATTCGGGGGTAACCTAGTTCCATGTTCCTGAGCCATGGTTACTCAGCTGAGGCTCCAGAGCAAATGGTCTCTTCTCTCCTTGAGGTGAAAGCCATGTTTTTGCATTGGTAGCTCGTAGAGGGCTTCATCAAGGAAGGTGGACGTGTGGATGAACATTCCTCCAGCTGCCCCTAAACTGGCTAGGGTCACTAAAGAAGCTCTCCCATGGATTCCCCTGTCTTGATCTTGAAAATGGTCCAATCTTTTCATTCCATGATGAAAAGGTTAAATCTCCCCTAATGTCACTGTTAGCAACTTTATGAGCCTGGTCACTGAGCTACACTAAGGTACCAGCAATAGCCAAGTGCCTCAGGAAAGGAAAAGAAAAAAGAAAAAGAAAAGATCACTACAGAAGGGACTCCATTACATACTATTGCTGAGCCTATCCACCAAGGATAACATAAACTGCTGTTATCCATTGAGTATCCCTAAGGTGGTCCATACTCTTTTTCTCTTCCTTTCCCTTCCTTAATGCAGAGTTCACCTCCAGAGTCTACCTCTAGCTAGCTGCCTTACAGCCTTTGGAGTTAAGAACTATCTTCTCCCAGGTACCTGTGTTTTGCCTTTGTTTGCAAATACTGGGCCTGCGAAGAACCATCCTGCCTCCATCTTGTCAAGGGCCATGCAGGAGGAATGACAAATGGCTTTAGAACTCATGGAGTGCAGCCCATGGGATACCACAGCCACATGAGTGGCCTCGGTGTGGCATGGCCCTGAGGACTGTGTGTCCTGAGGATGTCATGCTGTTGTGGAGTACTGCTGTTTGCTGCCCTCACATCCCTCTTAATCTAAGAATTGTATGAAAATGCTAAGGGACTTCCAGTCCTTCACTGGACAGTATCGCTGGCACTCAATAATAGTGCTTGATCTCTTTCAGTCATTGCTACTGGAGCAGATTATGATTCTATCACCACCTTAGAGAAGAACATAGAGACGTAGACTGTCAGCAATGACCACCACCCTTAGAAAACATTTGGAAAAACAAAATTGTTAGTGAAGCTAGGTTGAGATGCTTTTACTACTGACTGTGATTTAAAAAAAAGGAAATCTTAGGGAACGATATGAGTTTCAGAAAAACACACTCTTATTAGTTAAGCTAGGACTTTTAGGGTCAGGGAACAAGAACAATGGCAGCACTAGCTATTGTGACTCTCACTGAGGCTGGACTGGTGATAATTGATTTCTTATACACATTTTTGCCCTCAGCTTCCTGATATCACTTATTGAGAGTTGCTGATGAATAGATATGCATTCTGAGGATTTAAGGTAGATATGACTGTTTTTATATAAAAGTTTAGATTTGTGGTTCTTTTAAGATTCTTACAAGATTACTTTTAATGATAAATAATAAAATAATTACTTCTTTCTTTGTAAGCACAAATTGCTGCCTGCCAGTGAAACTGGCTGAGAAAACTCCATTGCTTGCTTACACTTTGTTAATCTGTAACAAATTGCTTGGTTATGAATGGTTTTTTAAAATACTTTGTTTCTTTGTCTATACTGCGTAGTATTATTTCTTGCAAAGGTATTAGAAAGCACATTGTTTTTTCATAATCATTTGCTAGAAGAAAACTAAAATATAATCACATTGTGATTGTATACTGCTTGAAAGGTTTTGCTGGGATGTGTAAACTATGGAAGAAAGAGTAGAGTGTGGCGGGAACATTGTCTCTCCCATCCATCGACTATGTGTGTATGTGTAAAGTTTGTGGGAATGGAATTGTCTCTTCCATCCACCCGTTGTGTGTGTTTATGTATATATTTGGAATGCTTAGAGCCTGCTTGCTGGAGCTTTGCGCTAACCATTCTCTTTGTTAATATACATATATATGTATATGTATATCTATATGTATATATGTATGTATGTACATATATATATGTATGTATGTACATATATATGTATATATGTATAACATATATGTGTGTGTCTGTAGGTCTGTATGCATGTATGAATGTGTGTATGTATGCATGTATATTTGTGTGTAGGAAGTTATTGGACTCTGCCTTTCATTTTGTCCATTCGTGTGTGTGTGTGTGTGTGTGTGAATTTTTTCTCTTTCCTTCTCTTTCTTGCTGGCCCTAAGGAGTTAAAAATGTTCATAGTTTCATAGCTTTTCTGCCATAGAGAGTGCCAACTCTGGTAAATTAAGCTTTGTCTGCTGAGAAGCAATCACTTGGCAGCAGCCCCTGTAGGTATCTGGATCCACCCTGGTCAGCGACTCTAAGCACTGACTCCCAATGACTGCCTCCCTCAGTTTACCCACTACATGGATGCCAAAGTCAGTCACTGGCACCATCTTGAACTTAAAAACCAACTTCTAGTAAAGACAAACTAGGTTCATCCCTGCTTATGATTAACCTCTGTTTCTGCAGGATTGGGCTATGCCTCACCTTAACTACAAACGGTTCTGTATTGTCTGTTCCAGGAATGGCAATCATGGCTGTTTCGAAAGGGGTGCTTTGACGCTACCTTGCTATGCTTACCTTCCACTCCTGTAACCCTATCTATTTTACTCAACAAGTCCCCCATTTGGAAACTCCCTACCCCTGAGCTCAAAACCTTGTCTTTCCACACATTCAGTGCTGACCTCTTGAACACTACCTTCAGGGGAGGCAGCCTGTATACATGAGTTTTAGAAGCTTGCTTTAATCAATTTCCTGCTTTAATTAAGTTGGCCATGATGACTTAGACTGTGGTCCTTTTCCTCCCATCTTTATGATTATCAGCTGGGGAAGGGCAGCCAGAACGTCCTCTCACAGTGTGGCCCCAGCACGTGGAGACATCAGCATCGCTCCTCTTCAGATGACGATCCCAGCCCCAGGCCTCACCACAGACCCATCCAATCAGAATTAACAGCACTCCTGATGAAGTGTACATTAGACATTAAAGTTTGAGATGCTGTGACCACACTGTAGGGTAGTTACTCACCTTTGGTTTGCATGTTGAGAGGATGATGGTGAATATTAATAGAGAATGCGAGACTGTAAACAGCGCTCCCTTCTCCTCCTTAGTGACTTTACTAGCCCCCAGGAGACATTAGTTTGTCAACCCCAGGAAAGTCATTGTAGAGTTCACTCCTGAGGGTTCTGTATCCAACCCATCCACCAGCCAACACCATGCTGTATCCCCATGTTTGTATGCATCCAGAAGTCCCCAGAGAAGCAGTGGAGTTTCTCACTGTCACTTGCTACTCTGTTGCCTTGCACTCCCGGTCTCGTTCTGTTCTTAAGGGAGAAAAAAAAAAAAAGGCTGCTCTCTCAAGTACTAGGAGAGTTAATGCCACAGCAGACACAGTTTCCACCTACCCACAGCACAAGAGGATACACGCCCTCCCCCATAACCCAGGACACAGCTGGTGAGGATGTTATCACATGGAACTCTTAGAATGTGTTTCATGGTTGCAAATGCTGCCCTCCCTCTCAGGGGAGACTCTGTCCCTTCAAATGAGTCGGTCAAGGCTGGAGAGCAGAAAAGACTCCTGAGGAGGCTGTGGAGTATCTAGCACAATACACTGCTCACCCAGCAATGAGCTGTGAGGGTGTTGGAGAAATTCAGCCTAGAACCTACCACTGGATGGTAAGGCTTCTACGTTTTCTAAGCTATGCTTGAACCAAATAAACTGACTGGCATGTCCTAAAGCAAACTGTTGGTGAAAATCTGGCCCCTCAACACTTTCACTGGAAGGCTGAGATGGGGTAGGAGAGCCTGGAGGAGATGGTGTGGAGAGGAGAATCACCTACATTTCAGAGGCAGTAAGAAGTTGAGAAAGCATTAACCATGGGAGGGTAAACCTCCAGAATTCATGGAAATTTCTCTGGCATGCTGTGTTATTAGATTTGCCAAGCCACACGGATTTGGGAAACCTGAATTTATTATTATTGTGAATTATTAAAGAAAAAATGACCACGATTACTTAGGAATGACACTTCTGAGCAGAACTGGGCTGTCTCCTTCCAATATATAAAAATCTCACTGGACAGTAAGGTAAACTACATCGCTAGGACCAGGAAACTACCTACCAAAGGTCCTGAAGCGACGTGTCTTCTTCACCTCTGAGATCAACTGCCCCCAGAGGCCTCTTCATCATTCCCTGGTATCAGCTTCTGACCCTTTCTCCCCTTCTCGTGTCTGTCACACTGGTGTGCATAGGTGTAAATGCTAAATCTGCACAAAGTTCAAGATCCCACTCCTTGGGACCTCTGGGCCCAAGATCATCTGTGTGAACAAGCTACCTCTCTAGCCATAGAAGCATTGCTGATGGAAAGTGAAAGTGAGAGCACTTCCGCAGGACTCACCAGGACATACTGCTAGCCTTCCACTTGCATGAGCTGCAGTCAGGATGCACAGAGACGAGGGACCTCAAGTTTCTCTGTTGAGATACATATTTAACATACCAAAATGGGCCTGGCCTCCAGATTCTCCCAGCATCCCTCAGTCCCTACCTGGCATACCCTGCCCTCTACCCTAAACTTTCAAGCCCAGGAGTTGGGCTGCTCTTCTTCCAAAGGTTCTCTACATAATCCAGACATTTTGGTGTCTCCACACACACCACACACCCCGTCCTCATGTGCTCTCTCTCCCTCTCCCTCTCCCTCTCCCTCTCTCTCTCTCTCTCTCTCTCTCTCTCTCTCTCTCTCTCTCTCTCCCCTCCACTTTGTCTCCTGGCCTCTTTCCTTGGCCATTATATACTCTAATTTGGCTTAAATTGGCTCACTTCACCAGGAGAGAATAACTTACCATCTTTCTTTCTGAAAGTTACCCCCTTATTTTCCAATACAGTCCCCTGACTACCAACATACATGGACACACACACACACGCACTCATGCATAGGTGGTCCAAGGGATGGCAGAGACCTTTTTTGTTTAGAAGTGTTGATGGACACCAGCCATAAAGAAGGTTAGCCCCTAAGGCCTTTGACTTGACACAAGCTCACAGTATAAATCACTTGTCTAGAAAACCACAAATCCATCACCATGCCATTTTGATCTGCAGACTCCGGCATGGGCTTTGCTGATGGCACTCAATCTTTGCAGAACATGAGACTCACTCGGGGGTAGCTGTTAAACATGAAGCCTCTGGTGGGGATTTTTCAGGCTAGTGACAGCCCGTGAGAGTCCCCAACTCCAGCCCTTGGCTTTTAGTTTCAGTGCACCAACTCTGTACTGCCCACTCTGTAGTCCTTCTGAAGTGCACACTTCCTGTTTCTCTGCAGCCTTTAGATCTCTGGTTCCTCTGGGGCCAAGTTCAGTATTTCTGCTTTCATTATATTAGGTCTCAGGCAACGATTCCACCAGCTTAGTCTGTGCCCTCCTCTCTTCCCTCCTCTCTTTACAATACATTTTCTGGAAACATCTTCTAGTTCCTCATAATTCTGTTCTTTGTTCCAGTTCCACCTCCCTGTACCCAAATCATGTTCCTTACAGGGAACTATTATAAAGTGTTTCCATTGTAATCCTGAGAACCCTATGGTTTGGTTTGGTTTTTGTTTTTGTTGTTGTTGTTGTTTTTAATTGTTAAATGACAGGATTCTACTTCCGAAGTTTTATAAATACATTCGAGTCTAATTTTAAATGAAGAAAGAAAGTCTATATTTTACTAAATAGGCTAAGAAAAACAAAATAAAAACTAACCCCTAAAAGCATAGTGTGTTTGCCGGGTGGAGGGAGGAAGAGAGGCGTTGTAGGAACAAAACGGAAGCTTTCTGTTCAGATCACGGTCACTTTTCGTCCACTTAAATCCTTTTGGTAGTGATCTCAGAGTTTTAGAAGTTGAGGATGTAGTTCAGTTGGTAAAGTGCTTGGCTAGCATGAAGCCCGGAGTTTGCCTAAACAGGGTGTGGCAGCAGAGGCTAGTAACCCCAGCCCTTTGAGGACCAGGAGTTCTCTGCTACCTATGGAGTTTGAAGACAAGTGGGAAACCAAAGGCCCTTTCTTGACAATTAAGATAAATAACAAACCAGGCCTCTAATCCTAGCAATAGGGAGGCAGAGGCAGGCGTATCTCCGAGTTCGAGACCAACCTCGTCTACAGAGTGAGTTCCAGGACAACCTGAGCTACACAGCAAAACCCTGTTTCCAAAACGAAAACAAAAACCTCCAAAGCAATTAATGGAAAGTAGAATTAAGAATTAAACCATGCAAAACTTGACAGGACAGGTTAGACAATACACCTGAATTGTTTTAAGCGTGTAGTTTAGTATGGTCCATGAATGTGAGATAAAATCGAGTCAACCACTTTAAAGATAACGTGAACTGGAAGGTGAAGCAACCGGAGAGCTAAACTCTTAAAACAAGCCTAGCCCCAATACAGTCTGACTGCCACCTAGTGGTGAGATATCCTCAGCACAGGGGTCCTGTTGAGTCCGTGTGGGAAGGCCACCGCTGGGTGGCGGGAGTAGTTCTATTTTCTGCAATGCCAACTCATAGCTTCCAGGATTATTGTAAGAATTTGTTGATCCAATTTCAAAGAAAGTCATTCAAGGACCTTTAGTATAACCAAAAGCGTATTGCCACGGTCTGACTTTACCTTTGACTTAATTTTAGCTAAGAAAATATTTTGTAATTTTAATAATGGCACTACAGTTTGGGTTTGAATCCCTGGAATCAGTAAGGAAAGAACGGTGATCTAAGGCAACATGACAAGCCCATCTTAAGCCTGGCAGAGCTGAGCCACCAGTATCTCCGTATTCCAAAGCTTCTTGGCCCAATCTGTCGCACAGCAAAACTGAAGCCATGTCTTCCACGATGCTCCCCAGAAGTTCTAAGTCCCTTCCCATTTATTTCTGTTTTCTTACTATTATTTTTATGATACTTTAATATAATTACATCATTTCTTTCCTCCAACTCCTTCCAGGTGCACCAAGTGTTTTCTTTCAAATTCATGGCCTCTTTAATTGCATGCACCTCTCTCTCTCTCTCTCTCTCTCTCTCTCTCTCTCTCTCTCTCTCTC
>NW_021621323.1:4264449-4266922 GCF_004785775.1 Grammomys surdaster
TCTCTCTCTCTCTCTCTCTCTCTCTCTCTCTCTCTCTCTCTCTCTCTGTGTGTGTGTGTGTGTGTGTGTGTTCTTAAATACAACTGCTAAGTATATATAATGTTACTTGTATGCATATTTTCAGGGCTGCACCAATAGGTTATCTGATACCCAATAATCATGTGGGTATCATATTACCTATCGGTTTGCCCTTGCCTGGGGAAGGCTATTTCTCCTGCTCTCTGCATTCCTTCCTTGCCTGTATTCTTTGTCTAAGGTCGACGCTCCTAAGCATCATATTAGCATATCTGTTGGTACCCTCCTTGTTCAGGCCCTCTCTAGGCAGCCATGTTGGTGAGACTTCATGGGGTAGCTTCTCTGACATCTCGAGGAGATAATCTCACAACAAACTTCCTGTTGCTCTGATCCCTGATCCCTGAGCCGTAGGTGCAGGAGTTGTGCTGTCTATGTATCTGCTGGGATTGAGCATCGCAGCTCTGCATTTTTTGATGAGTTGTGGTTTTCTGTAACAGCCTGTTTGTCGCCGAGAGAAGCCTCCTTGATGTGGTGTGAGGACCGTACGTACTCGCGAGTATCAGGAGAAATATTCAGAATGTAGTTAGGGCTTTTGCTGGTTTGATAAAGTGGCCGTTGTAGGTTCCCTTCCCAGATGCATGACTTCATCAGCGCTGGGTACTTGGCTAGGTTTCCATTACCAGGCAAGATTTCTCTCCTGTTGCATGGGCTCCCATTCATTTTGGAACTCCAACACCAGTGTTCAGACACCTTGGCTGAGCTGTCTCCTTATTTTTGCCACCAGTGGGAATTTTAAAGTTGACCCCTTCTCTTGTCTAAGTTTATGCCAAAACTCTCACAGATACCGCGGCTGGCCAGCTGCCTCATTCTTGCTCACCATCTCTGACATCACTAATAGGTGAGGGTCAACAAAGAAGGTGAAGCATCCGGATAAGGTCCACAGCATCCAAAGGTGCTCAGCTGACTTGGTTTCATTGTGTTGAGTCGGCGACTGCTTTTGCTGCTTAAATACAATGACTGGAGAGTTGGAGGTTTCGTTTCAGCCCGTGCTTTCTCTGCTCAGAAATCAGAGCTGAGATGATTAAGCGCGACCTTTCCATGCAGATGGTGTCTCGCTTCATCAGCACGAATGGCACCTGTCACACGCTAACCCTCAAATGCAGATGTTAGCATGTTTCAGGACACAGTGTCTTAAAGTGGTAAAGTCGGTGGTGTAGTGAAGGCTTGGCAGAAGAGATCCAAGTTGGAAAACTGTTCTGCCATTCTAGGAATCTAGGGAGCGTGGACAGCAGGGCTCTCTTCTCGATTGCTGGAATGCTATCGAATTGCTGTTCAGAGTCACGTGGATCCACTGTGACAAGAGGTTGTTAAATACAGTGACCTTGAGCATCAACACAAAGGGTACATTTTGCTCGGTTGCAAAAGGGCTTAAACAAATCTGAATGTTTGTTTTTTTTAAAGGTCACAGGAAACAAACCCTCCCCTGTAGGGAAGATCTTTAGAAAACAGCGCCTGGTTTGGCTGCTCCTCAACTCTGACTGGGGCACTGGCTAGCTAGATGCTCAGGCCCTGGTACCAACGAGATGCCAGCATGAGGGATGGCTCTGCCAGTACACCATGCTGCATCCACAAAGCTCGGCTGAACCCCAGACAATATCTGCCATCCTCACAGTACCCGGTAGAGACTCTTAAAGCTAAATGATTATCTAAAGGATTTATATATTTAGAAATGCTCAATCAACAAGATGCCCACACAATTCGAGTTGATACCCAATATCTAACCTTTTGATAGAAGTTGCTACCCAGGACAGCTTTCAACCCATCCATGGTTTCCCATGGCTGCTTCCTCTCCCCTCCCCTTCCTCTCTTTCTTTCCCAGCTCCACCTCCTCTTCTAACTAATCACCGAACTCCACTGCTAATACAATGTAGCAGAACAAATATCCTGCTACACTCCCCTAAATATTTTATTTGCATAACCAATAAATGAAGGGAAAAAAGTACGTTTCATGTATATGTATTTTTATCTTAACATAGTAACAAAATGTTGTGACAGAGATGCAGGGTACATCACCATTAGGAAACTTTAACTACCAAGAAATTCACATAAGCTATTCAGTAAAGAGTAGGGACAAAACAATCAAACCCAACAACAACAGGAAAACTATTCAAATCTGTGAATGATTACAAATCTGGGATTTATAATCCCAGATTACAAAAAAAGGGTGAGGCTTACAAAAAGAGGTAAAGCTTATGCTGGCATTTGACAGATGAGAAGGGGTTGGCCCTGTGGTATAGGGGAAAGACAACCCAAGCATGAGCAGTGTGTATGGGCCTAGGTACTCATTTATTAGATTACAGTGAAGTTGATTTCAATTCTAATCTAACATGGAGAAGAACAGAGAAGATGATAACTCAAGATCTCAAGCTCTCTCAGAAAATGACCAGTGCTATGTTAC
>NW_021621323.1:4276922-4296705 GCF_004785775.1 Grammomys surdaster
GGGAGAGGGAGAGGGAGAGGAAGAAATCTGTCTCTGGGCTACCATTTCTTTTCTTCCTCTACACGCCTCTAAAGCAAGACTGGAATTAAGAATCAAGATATAAAGTGTATATTCACTGAAGTGTTGGGTACAGTTTTATCATTTATTTTAATTTAGGGTGTGCCCTTAAACTTTAAAAGCACTAATAAGTTCTGGCATTCTGTTTGAGAGGTTGGAGCCTGTGGCCAATAACCTCATTGAAGTGCATTTTACATACTATAAAATCCACCCATTTCAACTTGAAGACTGTGACTGTCACCATAGTCAATCTTAGCGTATTTTCGTCTCCCTTGAAAACCAATAAGGGACACAGTTCATTTAAACATAATCAGTGGTCTACCTGTGCGGGGGGCCTAAGAAAGCCTTGATTTCTACAACTCTTTTATTTCTCAATAATGTCCAGTTTGAGCTATTCCCTCTACTAGAAAATACACAAATTTCAAATTGCTGAGGACTCAACTTCCATTCCGCAAAACTAAGTATGTAAGCACCAACAGAAGGCAGCCCTTGCCCCTGGCACAGCAGAGATAGGCTTTCCATAGGAGATAGCTGAGGAACCTTGGCGAGAACCCGTTGCCTCTGGCTGAATTCTGAATATAAATGAAGCTTGTTCTTTGAACCTTTAATCCACTTTGGTGAGGCAAGATCTGTACCAAGCCTCCAGAATAATCCAGTTTTTTCAAAGCTCCATAAAAATTCTACTTATTTATTTTTATTTAGTTATTTAGTTGGTTAGTTGATGGATAGATAAAGATAGCTACAGTCTAGGTTTAGTGACCTTAATGAGTTATTTCAGTCATTAGATATTTCTTTTTTGTTGTTATTGATTTGTTTTATGCAATGCCAAGGATGAAACCAGGGGCCTTGTATATTTATTCAGATGTAAAGAGATTATTTAATGGAGGCATACACACAGAGAAAGGGGGGAGGGATTCATCTTGGTTCTTTGGTCCCTATTTTTCTCAGGCTCTGAACTATGTAACTACTGTGAGCAAGACCCAGAACTGTAGTACACCCATCCCTGGCCCTCCCAGAACATGAAGGACCTTGGCAGAACACTGGCAGCATAGTCTCTAAAGGAGACTTGGACCCAGTCAAACCTTTCAGTTCCTTTGGAGTGCCAACCCAAAAGCATTTATTTTCCTCTTCAGTGCATTAGTGAGCCCCAGAGGAGAAGGGAAACAAAGCCCTACTTGTTGTGGAGGTGTAAGAACCAACTATGCAAGCCCAGGGAGCCAGGCAGGGGAGGCTCAGCTCTGGGAACAGCTAGGTCTACTCCTCCACTTTCCAAAGCAAGATGTGGGGTGGGTCAGGCACTGAGAGGCTCAGTACTCCAAAAGTCCAGCAATGGCTCCCCACACCCAGCACCTGATCGAGGCACAAGGCCCCAGAACCACCAGAACTCACAGGGTAGGAGGTGACATGGATGGGCCTCACGTCCAGTTTTCCAGGTTCTATTTGATAAGGGATTATTACCCAACCACCGATGCGCCTACACAGAGAGTGTGAGACAGAAGAACAGCTAGGCCGCACTTCAGTTTCACCAGGACACACAGACAAAGGACAAAGGGGTGGGAATTCCCATGGTTCTGTTTACAGTTCAGAAAGAGGTTCGAGGAGAAGCTCCAGAGGAGTTTCCAGGCTTTTAACTGATAATCAAGCAGATCCAGCTCTCCAGGGAAGGTAGCACAGGAAGGACCACAGTTGGCATGACAACCTCTGTCAATTTAGATGAAAGAGTGCAGAGATTGAGATGGATGTAGATTAAGCCTTCCCTCCTTCCGAAACCTTGCCCGGAAAGTCAAAACCGGAAATGTTCTCTTTATTGATCCTACCCATAAGAAGAAGAGAGGGGCTGGAGAGATGGTTCAGTGGTTTAAGAGCACTGACTGCTCTTCCAGAGGTCCTGAGTTCAATTCTCAGCAACCACATGGTGGTTCACAAACATCTGTAATCGGATCTGATGCCCTCTTCCGGTGTGCCAGAGACAGGATGCTTATATACATTAAATAAATAAAGCTTTAAGAAGAAGAGAAGGAAGGGGAGGAAGAAGAGAAGGAGGAAGAGAGGCCTACTGTTGTGTTCTTTTCTAAGAGTCCCTGGAATTTGAGCTGCCAGCTGCCAGGAGTGACCCATACCCTCTTCTCATTGATTTTATTCCACATATCTTCCTAGCCTCAGGCAAAGTACATAGGAAGCTAAGTACATAGGAGTTAGCCTCAGATGGAGGAGCTGGCTGGTTCCAGCCTGAAGCTAACAAAACATTTCCACAGAAACTGTAACCAGAAGCAAAGATCTGGTTCTTTTAAACCAAATGTTGGTACACACAGGTACATTCTCTTCAAGGACTGACATTTTCATGAAGGTGAATCAGTTTGAGAGACTCACTAAGCAATTTGCAAAGCTGAAATCATAGGTTATGATGATTTTAGAATTAGATGCGCCACTGTACAGAGGAGCATAGGGAGAGTTCTTTGGTTGCATACACACACACAGACACACACACACACACATACATATAATGAGAGTTTCCTTGTCCTTGCAGAATGGGTGGCACATGTGAGTAATACTGGCACTTGGGATGCTAAGGCATGAGGATCTGTGAATTTGAGGCCAGCCTGGGCTACATACTAAGGCTCTGTCTTTAAAAAAAGAAAAAGGAAAGAAAGAAAGAAAGAAAGAAAGAAAGAAAGAAAGAAAGAAAGAAAGAAAGAAAGAAAGAGTGGGAGAAAGACAGGGAGGGAGGGAAGAAGGAAGGAAGGAAGGAAGGAAGGAAGGAAGGAAGGAAGGAAGGAAAACAGGAAAACAGAGCTTTTGTTGTTCCTTGATTGTAAGAGTAGGTCAGAGATTGGTTAAAACAAAACAAAACCAACAACAATCCGTCATCTTTGTACTAAAGGTAAAGGTGACAGATGATTTGGGGTTCACAACCTTAGTGTGACACAGTTTTCCATATGTGCTTCCGTTGCACTAAACAAGCATTAGAGAAGATACACACAAATGACTTGATAGAGCCCAAACAAAACATTAGTTATGGACAATGACGTGTGAGTTTTATCTACAGTTGTCACACACAGACATGTACGAGCACACACAAACACATATTTCTCCTTATTTCAACCATTCTCCGCTCTCGGTCCACACAAAAACAAGCGGTTCGCAAAAGTGACCCTTGCTGGCGCAGGAAGTACATAATGATAAATGTAATACGTCCCCATTACACAACAGCCACTTTGTACACACTTGCTCTGGCCTCCAAAGACACACTTCCTCCAGCTTTCCACGTAAGCACCTGAGGAATCTGGCTGGCTGAAGTGCCACACTGTCTAGGTCCACTGTGCATGCTTAGCTCACAAGCCGGGTAGCTTCCCTCTGTGACAGTTGGTAGTTATGCTCTCCGGCTCTGCACCAACCCCGTGCCATCTGCACATCTTGCTGCATTCCGCCTTCACAACTATCACGGTGCAGTATTAGGCATCCATTTCGTAGAGCAGACAGTGACTTGGAGAAGCCAATTGCACTGAGCACATCACAGGTCTCCTCCACGTGGCTCTGAGAAGCAGCGTGGATTACCCCACAGCTGACACATTCCCACTGTGCATTGCTGCTTTGCCTCGCCCGCCAATTAAACAATAATGGCGACTACTCAGCCTTGTAGGCTTGCCACTCCCTGGCACTGTTTTCCCCCTTTGCCTGTAGGAACTCTTTGATTTACATACGGCTGGTGTTACCAAGGCCATGTGCATTTACAGATGAGAAAGAGTGGAACCAATCAATCTCTGTGGAGTGCCAGGTTTACAGAGCCCGCAAGCTTCACCACAATGGCAACTTCCTAATTTTACTCAAACTTCTCCCTTTTTATTAAACTGGTACACTTTTTGGTGTACATGTAAACTCGGGGGGTGGGTGGCAGGGGGAAGGAAAATTCTATGACTTCTACAAATCAACAAAACATATTATTAAAAAAATGTCATGTCAGTCTTTGACTACTAGGTGGGCCGCATAGACAGGCCAATATCCTAATGACCCAGAACCTTAATGAATTCGGTGCACATTCAGTTTTCTGGGCTAGAAAAACAAAACAAAATAAACAAACAAAAACCAAACAAATAACAACAAAAACAGGCTGAGAACACTACCAAGTCAAAAAGGTCCACAGAGATTGACAGCAGATAGCGCGGTGAGGCTCTTTCTTCTGTAGACCACTCTGACATCTTGAATTCTAAAAATAGAGAGCGGATTGCGGATTGTTCTTCTGTGGCTGCATGGTGCCCTGTAAGGAGCGAACTGACTGGGATGTTTTGGCTCAAGCGAGTTTCCTCTTCAGTTGTGTTCTTCTTTCCCTCCCATGGGTGATTTCCTTCCATTTACATATTGGAAGTCTGCCCCAGGAGTTCCTCATATCGGGAGGGGCTGCTACGCTGCATTCTTTGCTCTTCTACTCATTCATAAATCCATGTATGGAATGAGGACATTGCACAAGGCTGGGAGGATATGGAAATTCTGCACGGACTGAGCAGAAGCAAAATGTACCCCGTGCATAGCAAAAAACATGAAATAGTGTGGGCTTGAGGGCTTTACAGTGACTGGGAGGACACTGTCGGTCACAGGAAGGATACACACGGGTGGAAAAGGTGGCCCCGGGCTATGTTGTCAGCCAAATAAGAAAATATAGCACTGTATGGGATGGGAGTCGTGAGTAAAGGGGGAAACTTGACAAGACGAGTGCTTTGACAAACAGCCTGTTATCTGTCCTCTAAAACTATTTACACCTTTAAAATGCAAACATGTCGCCGTTTAATTTATATTGACATGAGCATTACATGAAATTACGCTATATTTTTGGAGATATATGGAACTGTAGAGGGCTGACATATCATATCTGTTTTACTTTACAGCTGCTTATCAAATACTATACAAAACACATGGCAAAAATATATTCTCCCTAAAGAAGAGCTACTACTAGGCCAGAGGGAAGGCCTCGTGGGTAAAGCAGTTGTCACCAAACCTCACAGTCTGAGTTTGATCCATATGATAGAAGGAATGGCCAATTTCCCACGCACACATGCTAGTGGGTGTTTTTAAGTGTAAGCATTGTTAGACTATTTCTCACTTTTCTTTATGTTTGAAATTATTTATACCAAACAGTTAAATTATATGAATGTGGCAATTATTAGAAATTGGGGAAAAATTTTCAAGGTCAGTCATTTCTACCCAAAGAACATGTCTACAAAGAACATACATAAAATGACATTGTTCAAAATCTTTCCTGTCCTATAAGTGTATTTTTCAGTGAACATACATGTCACATACACAGACTGAACTGTAGTCGTAATTTTGCTCTGTTTTTTTTGGTAGGATATCCATTATCTTGGCCTCTGTTGGAACAAGTGTAGATCTCTTCTTAGAGCGGGGGTGGGTGCATTTCTCCATGATAATCTTTAGATACTTGGTCTAATCCGGATTTCCAGAGGGTCTGAGATAGATTTGATCACAGGATGGTATGGAATCTCTGGGTGTTTATGGGGATATAGGATTAATTACACGACGATCACGTTTTATGTTTCAGTAGGATAATGAGGTATTTGAACATGAAGAGCCTAGGTTCAGGAGCCTAGAAGTCTTTAGGCTCAGATTGGTGATTGAGAAAGGACACAGTAAGGAGAGTGGGTGGGAGCCAGCCCTTCCACTGAGTGACTCACACCCCAACAAAGCAAAGCTCTACTACTTTTGAATATTTTTGTTGTTGTTTTGTGATCCCCCCCCTCCCCCTGAGCTAGGGTGATTTTTTTTAACCTAAAAAAAGACATTGGGAAAAACCTTAAGACTCACAAACATCTAAACCCCTTCTGTGTTTGCCTGACTGCAGTGCATTCCCAAAGCTGCCGGGTTCATATTCCTATTGTTTTGACTCGCACCTGTGCCTTTCACAGTGTGGGTGTATAATGGACACTTTGCAGGTGTGGATGCTGTGGTGTTGACTTCCTTCGCCCCTCCTCTTGGAAGCCAGCCCCTTAGGAGCAGGGATGTAGACCAATCGGTTTACCTTTTCTGCATGAGCCTACCCTTTGTCAAAGAACAGATGTATTAAGTGTTTGTTGACTCAAAGCCGAGACCAGAACTCAGAGCTGCTGACTTCAGCCTGGTGACGTCACACTCTAGACTGAGCCCCCTTCCATCCAAGGCTTTTTAACTGGTGAACTAAACCGATACAGGTTAGAAGTTGGAAGCACGCGGTATGCAGAGGAGAGATGGAATAAGGACTTAACCCTGCCTGTGAGTTTTACATCTCTTGAAGTACAGGACTCTTTCCTGTACCCACAGGGGTAGGTTTCCACTGGTAAGCATGGTCTAAGACAGCTAACCCGAGCCAGAACTTTCTGAGGGATACATGAGCAAGTGCACAGTCAACCCAATTTCCTGAGGAGGTGGAGCTTCCTGAGGGAACCTTGGCTTTGGGATCCTTGACCAGCCAGTCTGACGAACTTCAAGTTCTTACCCACAGAATGTTTTGCCCAGTGCAAACTATTTCCTTTGTCACATTCTTTGGGGAACGATACTGTAATACTGCCCTGGGGACTGAACACAAGCAACTTGCAGTGAGGAGATGCGATTTCTACCCCTCTCTCCAGTCAGCCACTGTGTCCCTCATCCGATCTCAGTATCTAACATCTCTGGGCACATGGATCTGTCTCTGGGTCTGCTCTGTGAGTCTCTTTGTGGGACCGCTGTGTTCTCTGTCTCTCTTGGAGATGACTGGGTCTATCTCTGTGTACTTTCACTACGTCACTACGTAGCGTTCCTCGACGCACACAGTACACATACTTCTGCTGGCTGTGCGAGAGATGAGATCCGTGATCTCCACCTCCCTCTCTATCCCTCCCTTCCTCTTTCTTCCTTTTTTTGTTTTTAATCTCTTCCCTTCTTTAATTCCACTTGGAGGTGGATCCTGATGAGAGAAGCCCCCTCCCTTTTCTCTTTATCCATTCTTCCCCTTATCTGCTCAGATTTGGTTCAACTATGTAGCGTAGCCTGGCCTTGGTCTCCCAATGCTCCTGTCTCGCTCTCCTGGGTGCTGTGATTACTGGCCTGCACAGCGTGTCCTTTTGTATCTCTGTCTGTCTCTCTTTGACTCCCATGTTTCTGAGTCTCTGCCCCTCTTCCTCCGTCTGTCTCAGTGTTTCCATTTTCCAGAACTTCTGGTCTTATTATCAGACTCCAAGCACAGGTTGATCCTGGTCTCTGACTACCTCTGTGTCAGGGTTGGTCTTGTGCTCTGTGTATTGAGATGCTGAGTTCTGTGCCCCAAGATCAGGTTGTAGTCTGGACATAGACAATGTATTGACCAATGTGTTATAAAGATTGCTTCCCTAGGCAGGAGAAAGAGGAAGGCAGGACTGGAGATTGATTATTGGTGTGTGTGTGGGGGGGTCGGGGAACAGTCTCAGGGACCAGGGGGAGAAGGGAAAAAGATGAGGAAAGAAGGAGACTGCCACGAGTCAGGATGGACCATGAGCAGGTGGCCAAAAGAAACTTGTCCTGGGAACACACATGGAGCAGAGCAAACAGAGCTAGATTCAGGTTGGCAAATAACATGGGACCTATGGCTGGGATGTGGGTTAGAATAGCTCAGAACCTGCTCAGTTTAGGCTTACAGATTGTTAATGAAAATACAAGGTTTCTATTCCTTTTATTCGGGAGCTATACAAGGTTAGAGTGGAGGCAGAAACCCCACATAAAAATATTTCTATACTTCTTTTTTCAGTGCTGTTTTGTTTTGTTTGTTTGTTTGTTTGTTTGTTTGTTTTGAGCTGAGGTTTAACACCCAGCTTTAGTGGGTAGCTATTTGCACGTGGTGCTTCTGCCAGGTCTGTTTCCTAAAGCTTCGGACAACTAGCCATTCAGCACCGCTAGCAGCGTGTATAGGCAGGACACTTAAAACAGTGATGTGGAAAGTCCCAGCCTTGCTGATTCCATCACCGAAAACTCCCAGATGGAAAGACCGTGGGGGAGACTCAGCCTCCTCCGTGCAGTGTGCTGCACCTACCTGAGCTGTTTTTGAACTTCCCCAACCCTGTGGAAAGCTTCTACCTGCCTCTCTCTACTTGAGAAGTGACGTTCTACCTTATGAGTGTCTTCTATGAACAATACCATCTTGTCTTAGATACAGCCTGACTGTAATTCAGTGCTGAGAGCTCTGGAACTAAAATGAGAGATGTCTTTATCCTACACCGGCAATTTCTGATGGCACAGAGAGACCAAAGCTTGGCCTTTCTCACGGTTGAAGCATCCAGCATTGACTCTATGCACAAAAGTACACAAGTGAGATCAGCATCCGACCAGTCCTGAGGAACAACTCAGGAACTAAGATCAGATCAAGCCAAGTAGGGACAGCTTGGATCAGGAAAGCCCAGTAGAGATCTCATGGTTTTTCCTCACTGTGTTCACAGAGATTATGAAGCCAAGCTGTAAGTTCAACCACAGATCAATCATCTATGCCATGGCCTTAGAGAAGGAGAGACACATTATCCATCTGTCCTCTGAGGCCCAAAGACTTCAGAGGTTGTCACCGTCATTTTAAAATGAGAACAATTTTGAAACAGAAGAAAAAAAAGATAAACATTTATTTTTTGAGTATTTATGCCAGCTGTGGGCTTCTTTTTTCTTTCTGCTTTCCTATAATAAAGAGTTTCTGTTCCTGTTTTTGGTTCAAATATATGTCCCTTTATAATTCAATATAAACAGAATCCAAGTTCTAGGTCACTTCACCAAGAAGGGAGGCGTGTGATTAAATATGTTGATAATTTGTAGGCATGGGTTGCTAAGAAATCTTCTCGCTGAGAAATAAATACTCTAGAGCTGAGGGCTTTGCTTGTTTAACAAGTGCAAGGCCCTGGGTTCAACCCCTAGTATAGCCAGGAAGGAAGGAGGGAAGGGAGGAGGAAGGAAGGAAGGAAGGAAGGAAGGAAGGAAGGAAGGGAGGGAGGGAGGGAGGGAGGGAGGGAGGGAAGGAAGGAGGGAAGAAAGAAGGGAGGGAGAGAGAGGAAAAAGTACCTTAAATGAGGATGCAAACCACCAGTTTTTCTAATGTTATTTTGCGTTACTCCCCAGCATGGGCCCTATGCTTCAGCTAGGCCTTCTGCTGTCCATATGAACCATACACAAACTTACCCCGGTGTCTTTGCTTGTGCTTTTTCCTCTTGTGATGCCTTTTCTCTCACTACCTAATAGATCAGATATCCACTGCCAAGCCCAGAGTGCCATCATCTCCTTCCATGAAGCTTCCCTGGCTCTGTCCAGCAGCATGCAACACTAGGTCGGCAGCCACCGAGGATTCCTGACTACTGACCTGCAGATCTCTTTCTCTATGGAAACCCATAGAAAACTTTGCCTTGCTCTTTTCTCAAGATGCCAAGCATCAGGCTCAAGCCATTAGGGATGATGAATGAAAGATCGTAGGATCAAGGGTCTTTCACCTTCATGTTTCTCAGATTCTTAGGGCAGAGATCACTTGAGTTCTCAGGGGGCTGGAGGACAAGAGTATTCATTTCTACCAAGCCCTCAGGTGCTGCCCCAATGGCTAGCCCAAATTTTGAGTAGCAAGACTTTCTATTGATTTCCAAACACCAATAGCAACGCATTAGTGGTCGGTAGTGAACTTAGTGGTTTATATTTGCGCAAAGTAAATATCAAAAATATTTAAGTAAATAGCATATAGAAAGTTTTTTTCCTTGTAACTTTTTTGGAGTATGCTTTTAACGTACTGTGTGCTATCTCAAAATTTTTAAAGTCTTTTCTTCAAAGGACATAGCATAAACAAGACATAAACAGACCAGTAAATTAAAATAATAAAACCCAAAGGATAAAACACCTTGGTGTTTCCAGCATGCTGGAATGGTCTCTTAGAGGCTTCCAGCATGAGGAGGTACTGGGATGAAGGCTGGAGGGACTGAATTGAGAACGAGTTTGTGGATCCAGCCTGCCTGTGCTCTCTGTGGTTGAGTTTATTTCCTGTACCTCCCTGAGAGGCAGCTATGAAAACTATTTAGTGGGTGGGTGTTTCCTAATTTGCTGTCTTATCGTGGGAGAGATAAGGCCACTGTTTCCTTCAAGGCCAACTGCTAGTTTTCATATTCTTACAAACCCAATGCAAGTATTCTGGCCAAGTTTATAACTAGACTAACATCTTTGCTCTTACTGGCGCTGACCTTGAGACACAGCTGCGAAAATCCATAACCCATAGGGATCAAAGCTGACTATAACACACTTTTTGTTTCTTTAGAGAAAGTAAGACCAAAAGACTCGGAGTTGGAAAAGGAGCCTTATTCAACACTGTGTAGTCACGTGTCACCAATGGCTAGTAGAAAGTCTGGCATGTTACTGATAGAGAATTTAATAAAGCTTGTGATTTGTTCTCTTTTGCAAAAGTTAAGGAACTGGGGAAATTATATAACAGAAGACAGCCTCTCAATATATGAAAGTACGGTTTTCTCTCTGAAATCCTTGTCATCTTGATATGTGACAACCTGAAGTTGCTATGGGAGGGAACACACAGTTACTAAACTAAAACAGGGACCACAGAGTTTCTAAGCTAAGGCAGGGAACACACAGTTACTAAACTAAAACAGGGACCACAGAGTTCCTAAGCTAAGGCAGGGACCACAGAGTTCCTAAGCTAAGGCAGGGACCACAGAGTTGCTAAACTAAACTAAGCTAAAGTGGTCGGAGGTCAGAGCCGTTGGGGCCACAGAGGAAGGGATCGCATTGAAAGCATGCCCTCTTTTCATGGCGTTTCTCGCTCTGCTCCCCACCTGCTTGGGTCCAAGGTGGACACTCATTAATCCACCTTTTCTCTTCTCAGTGCCCACTAGTCAACTAGTTTCTAAAACTATTAGTCTTGCAAAAGTACGGAGAAAAATGACGACAGGAGCTGTTGTCCACAGCAGGCTCTGTGTATGCACCCTCATGCAGTTCTGAAGAGACCAGAGCAAGCTCAGGCGGTCGGCTGGTTGTGCGTGCCCTGAAACCAGACCAGACAAACAAGGTTGCTGGTCTGTTCTGCACGACAGAACTTAGCTTTTAGGGACAATTCAAAATTCAAAGCTTAAAAGGTACTCGGGAGGTGAATACTTTAGGAGATAAAGGACACAAAAGCCTGCGATAAAAAAAAAAAAGATAAAAAGGTGGTAGTCAGACAGAGAAGGGGGCACATTCCAGTCTCCGTCAGCGGCTGTGCAATGTCATCTGTGAGAGGAGATCTGCCAGAGAAAACAGCATTGGCCAGCACGGGTCCCTTCCACAGCCCCACTTAACTCTACTGCTCAGCCGCTCAGGCTGAGACTTCATACCACAGGCACACCACAACGGATGCCTGCACTGCTGACCAAAAGATCTCTCACTGCCTGGACCCCTCAGATGCCTCCTTAACACCACCAGCATCATCTGAGTGACTGGCCATCTCTGCCTCACCAGCATTCTGAGACTGGGGGTCCCTGCAGTTGGCAACTATCTCTAGTGCCTAGCTTTCTGGACTAAGTCGAAATAATACAAAATAGAAGAAGGATGATAACCGCAGTGGAGACACTGTCAGGTATAGCTGAGTGGATCTCACTAGGGATGGTAACTAACCTACTGAGTACTGCTGTTTGCCGCGTCACCAGTATTAACATAAGCAATCCTGACCGCTGGCCTATGAGGTATAGATACTGGGGTTTTTTTTTTCTTTAAATTTCTTTAATTTTATTTCATGTGCATTGATGTCAAATCCCCTGGAACTGGAGTTACAGTCAGTTGTGAGCTGCCATGTGGGTGCTAGGAATTGAACCTGGGTCCTCTGAAAGAGCAGTCAGTGCTCTTAACCACTAAGCCATCTCTCCAGCCCCACACAGATATTGCTCGTCTGACTTTGGCTATGTATGGGAGCTGAAACTGCTCAGACAGGTCAAGTAACTTGCCTAAGGTCTTGTTTCAAGTGAAAGGCATCACTTGGATTGGGACCCAGGCAACATGACTCCAGGGTCACTACCCCAGTTACCGCACTGCTTAAAGACCAAATGAAGGACCTATCTCTGAGAGAAAGGCCCAGAGTACATGACCATGGCCTAGAATGCTCTTATCCCTGTAGAATTAGGAAGTGGGGATAGAACCGAATACTAGCTAAGTTCACGGACTAGCTCTGAGATGGAGACACAGTTATGTGGAAAAGTGTCTTCTGGAAGAAGGAACAGGGAAACTGAGGCTCCAGGGTAAGAAAAGGGCTCTATTTGTATTGTCTTCTAGCCATACACACACACACACACACACACACACACACACACACACACACACACATATATATATATATATATGTATATACATATTACCTTTTCTAAACCACAAAGATCAATTAAAAACACGGAGTATGAAAAGGTCAGTTTGAATCTCCTTGGGACTTTCCCAGCTCCTTCGATATTCATCAACTTGAAACAGTGTTTAACTCTGAAACACCAGGGTTCTTCCTGCACAGCTTCAGTTTTCTCATGGCCCCAGACGGCTTGGTTTTTCTCATGAAATTTTCCTACTCTTAGAAAAGAGTGAGATAGGACAAAAGAAAAAGAAATTGACCAATGCTTTCAAGAACACTTTTGTTCTTTATTTTTTTTCATTTCTTTTTTTTTATTGTCATGTTTGTGCGTATGTACATAGGTATGCTTGAATGTGTGTGGGCATGTGTTTGTGTGTGGAGGGAGTGCTCGTGCATGTGGTGGCTCAGGGATGATGCTAGAAACCATTCTTTATAGTTCTTCCACCTAATTCATTGAGGCTGTGCCTCTCAAGCTCAGAGCTTGTGGGCGTAGCTAGTCTTGCTAGCCAGCTTGCTCTGGAGATTCTTCTCTCCTCTCTTCTCACAGCTTCAAGGGCTATAAGTTCAAAACCGAGCATCTAAGAGGGTGGCTCCTTCAAGAAGGCTTTGAGGAAGAACCTGTTTTGGTCACTCTGGCTCTCTGGCAACAATTCCTGGTGACACAGCATTCTCCTGTATGGAAATCTGTCCTCCAGCGATCTCTTTTTACGGAAAGATTCCAACCACGCTGGATTGTGCCCACCTGGCCGGCCTTGTTTTCACTTCTCTCCAAATAAGGTCACAGTCTTCAGAGCTGGAGGTTAGGACGATGTGGGAGCTAGTTCTGACCACAGCCTATGGCATACTGCTTGGTGCCACTGGCGTTTCTCACATTCATCTGGGGAATTCCTAGTTCTCTTTCAGGCTGAGAAACTGGTCTCTGACATCCTTAATATGGAGAATATTGGTTATTTATCTCTGAGGGGCAAACTCCAGAGAAACGTTACCCATGGTTCATCCTGAAGGAAAACCCTGTTCTGGTCTTTCTAGGTGGTACCACAGCAACCTCACCCGCCATGCTGCTGAGGCCCTTCTGCTCTCCAACGGACGTGATGGTAGCTACCTGCTGAGGGACAGCAATGAGCAGATTGGGCTCTACTCCCTCTCTGTGAGGTAGGTGCCTAAGGACTTAGAAGATTTCAGTCCCATCTGTCACCTGCTCACTTTGCAGCACTCACACTGTCAGATGACAAACATTCTCTAATTCCTAGTGAGTCACCAGATTAAAGGATTCCAAATGCTGAATGGTGAGATTGTAGAGCAGTCTTTCCAGGGCTGGAGAGATGGCTCCATGGTTGAGAGCACTGGGCTCTTGCCCAAGTTTGGTCCCTAGTATCCATGTTTGAGAGTTCGAAATAGCCAGTAACTCAAGGTTCAGGGAGATCTTACATCTCTGACTACCGGGGCACTTGCACTCACAGAAACACATACATACACACATACACACACACACACTCACACACTCACACACACACATACTCACACATGCACACACACACATACCCATGCACTAAAAAATATTTCTTGTTCTATTCACTGCAGAAAAAATATGTCAAAACCAAAGGAGACTGACAATTATTTAATCCCAACCTGTCATTAGACACATGAAGACCCTGAAACCCAAAGGAACAGGCTGTATGTCTTGGCTCAATCAACAGTGAAACAGCACTGTCCTCTGAATTCCTGGACTGGGCCTCTTTTTGTGATTTCTTTCTTGCCCGGGAAAAGCATAATGGTTTGTGACCATGCACTGTTCATAGTCACAGACTCAAATGGATAATGTGCAACTTTAATTTTTCCTATGGACTCCATCCATTTCCCCCAATGGTGAGCTAATCTAGTCCCTCTGAGTTGCACCAGGCTATGAGGACACCCAGTGCATTTAAGGTTTATCCTCCACCCTCCAATGACTTCGCTTATAGTCGTGAACCCCTGACATGCTAGCTTCTAGTGGCAAGCACTAAGTGTTCCTGAGTTCTTATGGCCTTGGCTGGATATACATATAAGGGTTCTATGCTAGTAGTGACCATTGGTGGACCATTGGATAGCTGTGGCAGCACTTCCACAAATCCAGGAACCCTTGGAAGTCATGTGCTCCCTTCTCAGGACAGTCCCTCAGGCCAGTCTTGCTCTCCCGTTCTCTCCTTTCTCTAAGTTCCTGGCCTCCCTGCACTCTCGGGATGGCAGTGGCTACATCCCTGATGCTGTTCCTAGCTCCTTCTCATCCAGATCAGCCATTTTGGTTTATTTGGTTTGGGGTTTTGGTACTCCTCCCTCCTCTCTCCCTCTCCCCCTTCCCCTCCCTCTTCATCTTCCCCTCCCTCTCTTCCCCTTCTCTCCTCCGTCTTCTTTCTTCTTTAGTTTTGGGGACCAAACTCAGGTTCTCACACTTTCAAGGCATGTACTTTACCAACTACGCTAGCTCTCCAACCTGGGAAACACTTTCTTACTTTCTTAGCTGTTTTAGTCACAGTCAGGGAGGAGGGGAGAGGAGAGAGGGAGAGGGAGCGGCAGTAGAAGGAAGGAAGAATGGAAGAAGTCAGATATGGTAGTGTATATTTTCAATTCTGTTGCTAAGACACTGCTTACTGGATAACCAGCCTAGTCTATTTCGTGAGTTCTAAGCCAGAGATGGGTGCTGTCTGAGGATCAATAATCAAGGCTGGCCTCTGGTCGTCACACGCACACAAAGATATGCACATGCGCTTGCACATATAAGCATGCCTGCACACATGTAAACGTTCATGAATGCACACACACAAACAGACGCAAAAAATAGTACTTCTCTAAACAACTGTCGACAGGCTTCAGTGAGTTCAAAAGCAAAAAATGTAGCATATTGTTTATCCTCTCCTCAGACATGGACCCTTCAGTATTTATTTTCTATGCTATATAACAAGTCACCAAAAAAATTATAATGGCTTGAAACTATACAAATTGACCATGTCACTGTTCCTGCATGCATTAAAGTCTAGGCCTTGCCTGGGTGGTTTCTCTATTTAAATTCTACCAGCCTGACATAAAGATGTTTTCAGCTGCAGCTGGGGCTCTTGTCTGGAACGCAGAACCCTAGCACCACTTCCTCCTTTCCTTACCTCATTTGCCTGTCTTTCATTTCCCTGCTTTGGTAGCACAAGTGTCCCTGTTCCTCTAGCTGTCATTCAGGGAGCAGTGTCAACTGACAGATGCCACTGCGGTCTGTGCCATGTAGCCTGTATGAGTAATACACATGGCACGAATGTCTGCTGCCTTCCTGCCAGCCAGAGCTCACCTCTCTACCCTCTCCTGTGATGGAGAATTCTGTTCCACGGAGATCGAGTGAAGACATCAGGCCCACACAGAGACGCTTCCTGTTTTTTAAGATGAACCAGTCTGGAGACTTAACAGTACACTAAATCTTTTCATGACTCCACCTTGACTAGTTCTTACCTGGATAATTGGAACAGGGATATACATTGGAGTTGGGGTCGGGGCATCTATGAATTCTGTCTGGCATCCCTTTCATTCTCTAGCAGTGAGTCCGCGTGCCTATTTGAGAAGGAGAAGGCGAGATAGCCAAAAAGTAGGGAACAAATTAGGCAGCCAAAGGGAGGAAAAAGTATATCTATTAATACTTGGAGTCATCCTGATGAGTTTTATTTATAAATTTTCTAAATAACAGGGCTAGGGACTAGGGAAATATCTCAGTCAGTAATAGCTAAGTCTATGCAAGATGAAAATAACTGAGTTGGACTCCCAGCACCCATGTAGAAAACCAGGAATGTTGGTATGTGCTTATAATCCTGACACGAGAGGAGGACACAGAGGTATCCCTGGGGCTCACTGGCCACACAGACTTGCTGAATTGATGAACCTCAGGTACAGTGAGAGTCCTTGTCTCAAAAAGATCCATGCAGAAGATTCACAAGAAATGATACCCAAGGTTAACCCCTGACTTCCACAACCACATGCACACATGTGCACATGTGCTTATACACACATGTACCTGCACATGTGAGAACACAGGTACATGTACCGTGCATCAGGTACAATTATTAGATCACAGATAGTAACTAAAGTTTTATCTACGTGTGACTCATCTGATCATAAGCTATTTACAAATAGATTGCATGTATTTCATCTTCATGAAAAATTAAAATATAAATCACTGGTTTTCATTGCAAATACTTGGTAACCCTTAGGGTGAGGGGAAGCTACCATCAGAGGTGATGGCATCCATAGACCAGTTGTTTACAGTTATGATTCTTTTTATTCATTTATTTGTCCATTCCCTTAATAATAGATCTTTGAAAGCGTGCATTTTGTACCAGCCGTCTTAATTCAACGACCTTGTTAGCAAGAAGTATAGCCTCATAGGGCCACCAAGACCCAAATCTTGCTACAAAGCAGAGTGTAGCAATAGCATAAAAGAAGGCAAGTTTTTGAGCAAGAAGTCAAAGGACACTCAACTTTTCAGGAAGGAGGTAGACTTTTCAGGAAGATTCAAGGTTGTTTACCGGCAGAGACTAACAGGAAGGGACAACTGGAAGAGGTAAGGAACAAAGACGGAAAAACCTTCTAGAAGAACAGCAGGTCCAGATGGACAGAGATGCTGAAGCTGGCACCCCAGATCAGCAACATCCACTGAGAACCTGTTAGAAGCTTCCTCTTGAGGGCCTACCTTCCACCTGTTGAATCATTGTCTGGGCGTGAAACCCAGCAACCTGTCTCAGCAGACCTTACTGTTGACACTGATATATTCTGAAGTTGGGGTATTGGCCGAATAGTGGGAGGTGAGACTAGGGAGAAGATAAATGAACAGATGAAGTGAGAAGGAGAGATTTTATGCAATGCTTTTCACCTTGAAGATTAAGTGGGAAATGACAGCCTTGAAATCTATTCCATAGATAATCACGCAGGCAGGCGAGGTGGGGAAGACTAGGGTCATGTGGCTCACTGACAGAAGCAGGCTTCTGACCAACTCCCAGACAAGGGAGGAGGGCCAAAGACACACATGTCCTGTCTGTTACCCCGTCATTGAATGCATGGCCTTTATGGAGGTTAATATTCAAGAATCATTGCAGTCAGTGGAAGAGCAGGCAGGGGAACTGTCTCTTGTCTTCAGGTAGAGTAAAAAGCTGAGAGTATTCCCTGCCAGAAGAAATGAACAACAGCCTTTAAAATGCTCAGTGATTTTGATGGCTGTGCATTCAGCATCCTCAGAGGCTTATTTACGGTGATGCTAACACATTGCTATATTTGCCTTCAAAAAGAATTGTCATTTGTTAAATAACATTAAACACTTTTTTTTTTCTTTCAGAGCGAAAGACTCTGTCAAACACTTTCATGTTGAATATACTGGGTACTCATTTAAATTTGGCTTCAATGAATATTCATCTTTAAAGGATTTTGTCAAGCATTTTGCAAATCAACCTTTGATTGGAAGCGAGACAGGTAAGCTGTCTTAGTCTGAATACCTGGTTTATTAAGACGGTTATTAATATTTCTGCATGAGTATTTGCTTGGAATCTGGTGACTTCTGCTGGGGTTAAGAACATTGCATGGTGAGAGACAGGGAAGAAATACATGAAAGACGAAGACCTTTCCACAAGCTCACCTGGAACTTGTGACCCTCTTGTCTCAGCCTCACAAGTGCAGAATTATGGGACATTAAAAGCTCACTCAGTCAGGCAGGGCTTTATGAGTCTGAGGGCAATCTGGTCTCCATAGTTAGTTCTATAGCCAGTCAGGTCTATACAGTGAGACCTTAAATAAATAAATAAATAAGAAAGAGAGAGAGAGAGACCGTTTCTTTAGAGTGTTCTCTTTTATAATACATAGAGTAAAGAAAAGAAAACACATGGTAATTCCTCATCATCTCAGGTATGGACACTGACAAGAATATGTGCTTGTGACATGAAACTGATAGGTTTAGAAACAGCTCTGTGTGTGTGTGTGTGTGTGTGTGTGTGTGTGTGTGTGTGTGTGTGAGACCCAGAGAAATTAATCTGAAGCATCTTCAAAGATAAACTTCACATAAAATGCCCACAGCAACCAAGTGCTCAATATTAAAAATGTTGGTTAGAAAACATTTTTATGAGCAGTAATAGTCCATAACCATCCTCTTAGCTTACTACAAAGTTCTAGGGCTGTAGCTTGGTATGGATTCAGAATTTCTCATTTCAGTAGTCAAATAAAAAATAATAAATATAATTATAATGACAATAAAATATATAAAAATAGTAATAAAAATATATAAAACAAACTCCACATTTTGTCAGCCAGCATTACACTGGTATAACCACTATTGATTCTTGAGCTAAATGAGCATACAGGTAGGGAAGTTGATTTTGTCTGATGGCATCCGTGGTTTGGGGCCATGGCCCCTTATCCCCATGTCGTTATGATGGGAGTACACAGCAGTGAGAACCACTAAGCTCATGGCCAGGAAGCAAAGAAGATGGAGGCGGGGTGGGGACTTAGTCCCATTTTACCATCCCCTTCAATGTCACACCACCAATGACCTAACTTTTTCACACTGTTCCTACCTTCTTGTAAGACCAAGCAGGGAGTCATCCCTTAGCACATGGACCTTTGACAGACACTCCCTATCCACACTGAAGCACCCACTATGCTGGCCCTTGAGTTTTCTAACTTGTTTGTCTATAATCTATAAAGGGTCACCTCTGAATTTATAGCTTAGAATTGCAGCTTTATTTGCTCTAAAGGATGAAAAAAAAAATCTCAGTGTATCAACAATGGGAAAATTGCAAGAGCCTCCCTATAGCATGAGAGATGGTACTACAGTTAATTGCTGTGAATCTGTCCATTTTTCTCATAAACTCTAGAGTGGTCTTTCTGGTCATCAGTGTGGCACGGTGAGCTGACATCACTGATCTCTGCTGTTGCCACTTACGTCACAGGGACAGACCCCAGTATGAATCAGTGTCTAGCACAGATGATCCACTCACGGAAACCACACACTAGCTGCTTCCCTCTATACTGAAAAGACCAGGTTTGTGGTAGAACATTCTGAACGTGAACTTAGAGTTGTCAAACTGTCTTTTTTTCTGGATGGATATCCTTGAAATCGGCCCTGACAATTTCTTCAATGTTTAACTGGTTCTCACAAACGAATGCATGTGAGAATATTTGTTTCCACTACTACCTTGACCTGAGCAAGCACCTCAGTTTCTCTAATCTATGCAGCTTTACTTCCTGTGTGTGACCAACCCTACCCTTGGCTTTATTCAATTCTTGATCTCTAGAAATGGAGAAGAGTGTCTAAGGCCGGTGCTGCTGCTGCTGCTTCTTTCTTCTTCTTCTTCTTCTTCTTCTTCTTCTTCTTCTTCTTCTTCTTCTTCTTCTTCTTCTTCTTCTTCT
>NW_021621323.1:4296805-4308537 GCF_004785775.1 Grammomys surdaster
CTTCTTCTTCTCCTCCTCCTCCTCCTCCTCCTCCTCCTCCTCCTTCCCCTTCCCTTTCCCCTCCTCCTCCTTTTCCCCTTCCCCTTCCCCTCCTCCTTCTCCTCTTCCTCCTTCTTCCTCTTCTTTAATTGCAGAATTATTTATTTATTTTATGTAGGTGAGTACACTGTAACTGTATTCAAACACATCAGAAGAGGGCATCAGATCCCATTACAGATGGTTGTGAGCCACCATGCGGTTGCTGGGAATTGAACTCAGGACCTCTGGAAGACCATTCAGTGCTCCTAACCACTGAGCCATCTCTCCAGGACCCCCAGTTCTTTCTTTTTTTGCCTGCCTCTCCTTTTGTCCTTCGTATATTTGCTATCAGTGCAGCTGAAGAAATAAATGAAATAAATGAACTGATGGGTATCTATCAGGAATCCTGTAGCCATCAAAACCACTATCTGTTTGCCCTCTCTCCAAGCAAAGTTGGTTCTTTCATTTAAATTTCTTTCCTAGACACTATTTATATCTCTTTTATGGGTTTTCTGTGCTCATTGCTGGACCCTCTCAAAATTAGGAAAAAGTACATACACATCCAGCCTTCTAGCAGATTTCAAGGCTGGGACCACAGTGAATGTGATGTATTTTGACTGACACCCACATAGTCACCAGACAAGAGGCTCACCTGAAACTGCACCACAGTAGGATCACCTGCACACAGTAGGGTCACTGTCACACTGCATTTATAACAATGTACAGCCTCCTTATAAACACACTATCGTGTCTTTAAAAATATCTCATAGCCAAGTGTAGTGGTGCTTGTAATTCTAGCACACAGGCAAGAGGATCCCATGTTCAAGGCAAGCCTGGGCTACATACCAAGGTAGAGGATAACCTGGACTGTATAACAAGACTCTGCCCCTGCCCGCAAAAGGCTTGTGATTAATGCATTAGGATTAGGGTTGCAGTTTATAGAGTAGTTTCTCCAAAGTTAAAATGTTCTGTATGTTATCACCGAGGGTACCCGCTTCATTTATTCTAGGAAACTTAAATTTGTCATCCTGTCCACTGGCTGTCCTCGGCTCTATCCATTATCTGATAAACAATTTGCTGCTTCCGGAGCCCTGATTCAGCTGATGAATGTGCACATGACCTGCTGACTTCAAGCCATAGAGTTAGAATACATTAATTCTACTTGCTTATCTGTCCCCACCAGATGAAGCCAAAGCCATCAAAGCTTATTCGAAGGACAAAACTCATGACTCTTGAGTGTTCCAATCTGCCCACCGTGGGAGTAATAGGCTTCCGGAAAACAAGATAGTGTGCTGAAGTCACAAAGTCTGTTAAGCCTAGCAGGGCTGCAATAGTCACAAAGTCACCGCTGTGGCCATGAGGGATGGCGAATGGAAAGCAAGATGCCACCTTCTAAAAATAGCCCACTTCTTGTTCCCTTATGCATTGGCTCCTGGTGGGCACAAATGGTGGTACATGCCTATGATCCTAAATTCAAAGTCCGCATGAGCTACATAGCAAGGTCCACTCTCAAAAACAAAACAAATGTTAGTGCCTGATGTTAGCTCTGACAGATCAGGAGACCTCAAAGCCAAATTTCTTATGGTTTAAAAAAGAGTATAGGAAGAAAAAAAAAAAAGATTGTGCCTGCTATCTAGTCCCAGGCTTAGCTTTGGTCTGCAGTGCCCAAGAACATGCATTCATAGAGATGGTTTGCTTGGCTTGGTAGCACAGACCACGGTCAGGGGACTGAAAAACAAGGATCACAAATTCAAGACCAGATTGGGAAACTTAACAAGATACTATCTCGTTTGAAAAATAATACTAATGGCCGGGCAGTGGTGGAGCACACACCTTTAATCTCAGCACTTGGGAGGCAGAGGCTGGCAGATTTCTGAGTTCGAGGCCAGCCTGCTCTACACAGAGAAAACCTATCTCGAAAAACCAAAAAATTAAAATAATAATAATAAGTGTTTAAAAATGGACTGGGAGTGTAGCTTAGAGTACCAGTACTTGCCATGTATACACAATGCCCTAGGAGCAGGTAACACATTGATTTATCCACTGGTGGGAATGTTACTACCTCTGAGGGCAACAGCGTGAGCCACATAAAATGACACAAACCTCATATTTGTGCTCTACAAAGACGCATAACCCCTTCAGTAGCATGACACCCAGAATACTTGACTGCAGGTCACAAGAAAGTGTTTCTCTTAAAGATAATTAAAAATGTTGACCTAAAGGGACACATTTAAGTGTCTAGTTTTCTTCTTCATTCTTATTCTCTGTTCCTTAAATGTGCAGAGTTTGTGATTTTTAGTCTGAAGAACACAGGTATCCGAGATCTCACCTAGCCTCCTTCCAGCTCTGTAGATCTTAGAGCGCTGCCTTCCCGTGGTCCCTACTAAAGTTGATGTTCACTCTAAGCTCCTTGTCTTACCGTCCATAGACACTCTGAAGAGGTTTCTAATCCCCAAAACGTTATTACTTCCTAAGCCCACAGCAGAGCTACGCAGTGGACTTACTGACTTTTCCTTCAGCATATTTGATAGTTGTATAATTTTTAACGAATGTATCTTAAAATCATCTTATTGTACATATTAGCATAAACCCCATGAGGAGAGGATTCCTGTGAGTTTTGTGTCCTGATATATTCCAGAACTTGGAAGAATAATGCTAATCACTTCCTTAACATGCCAAGTCTGGGAAGGGGTATCTTACAGTCTGTATAGTACGCCAACACTCCTGGCAATTCTAACCAGCAAAATTGATACAAAGCACTACATAGACTTCTGCTTCTGTGTTCTGTATCTACCTGGTGATGACTACATCCAGAATCTACCTTCCATTTGTCATGGTGATATCTAAAGAGTATATCCTTTATAAATAGGACTCCATAGACTTTGATATTTGAGAAACATTTTTAGTATAGGCCATTTTTACTGATTCTTTCTTTAATTTGAAGAATTAATTTATTAATTCATTTAATTTGAAAATTTGAATTTGAAGCAAAGTTTCCTTCAGACAGTCATGAAAACGCAGACAGCATTTTTATCTATACTTAAGCATCCAAGTATTGTTAAAACAAAACACCCTTTGCTTATATTGAAATAGCTTCCAGTGAAAACTGCCATGAAGTTTTGGGCATGTTTGTTTGTTTGTTTGTTTGTTTTAATAGTTCAGGGTAACTTTAGTCACCTATTCGACATAGGAAAGCATGCACCATGCTTCAAGTCTGGTGCTCGGTTTGCAGCTTCCCTTTAGAATAATTGGTGCAGTGTTGGAGACCCTACTCGGTTCTTTCCCAAATGCCAAATTTCCACTTCTGTTTTTTGCTTTGATGTGGGGTGCCTGGGCCTTGGGTAAAAGTTACAGCTCATATTATTCACTTTGTGGCACCAGCTAGCTTCCTGGGGTAGTGCTTTCAGCTAATGAAGTTGAGAGTTTAAGAACTGCCTGTGGTGTTTCTGGAGGTAACTTAATGGACAACTTGGAATTTTGCCAAATCAAGCTAGCATCTGCTTCTTCCAGTCAAGCTGGTCAGACCCTAAGGTGTTTCGGTTCCTAGGGGAAGTGTGTTTGTAAGTGAAAAGGGTAAGGTGGGTGGAGCCACAGTGAGGAGTGGGTAGCAGGTTCCAGGCATTCGCTCAGAGGTTTTTCACACGAATTATTTAATCTTCCCAGCTGCCCACAAGGATGCATGCAGCGATCTCATTTTCAGATGAGGAAATAAAAAGGAGGTTTTACGTTACTTCCCCCACCCCCACTCCCACCCCCCAGGCTGTGCCTCTAATAAGCCTCAGTGCTAACACTGGAGTGAATCCAAGCTAAGCTTCATAAGAAACAGGTACTTTCCATGCTTGCCATGTGATGGAGGCTTAGCATTATAAAGAAAGTGGATTCAACTTCCACCTTTGTACTATGGGTATTCTTTTAGGTAAAATGGCATTTGAGGGACGTTTAAATATTTTTACTGCACTTGTTTATTTATTTATGTATTAGTGTGTGCTTCCGTGCACGTAGAAAGTCAGGGAAGGACTTTCTGGAGTCAGTTCTCACTTTCCACCACATGGGGTCCAGGTATGAAACTTGGGTCGTCGGTCTTGGCAGGAAGCTCCTATACCCATCTGTGCCACCTCGCTGGCCCTACTTCAAACTTTATACTAGTGAAAAGATCTTAAAACATTTTAAAAAGCTATCCAGAAAGCATCCTAAAATACTAGGCCTGACTGCATAGCTCCCAAGAAAGGAAATCAAACTGCATGTGTAAATAAATAAGGTAAAGAAAAATTCCCCCGAGGGAGAAAACTCTGGAAAGTGGAATGGGAAGCTAACATGAAACGGAGCTGTGTACTAAGCCCTTCAGAGGAACGGCTTGGTTACAGGAACAGAACAAGCTTTGATTATGAAGCTTTCTTCCCCATCTTCCTCCACTTCGGGACTTGTGTTGCTTTCCAGGCATCTTGAGACCATTTAATTTTCCCTTTAGAAATGAATAAACAGGCCTGGTGAGAAAAGAAGTAAATATGTACATCCCCATTCCTGAGGCTGACTTCACACAAATCCTTCAAAGCTTGATTTACGCATGCGTGATTCATTTGCATGCAGCAGAGGTTCCCATGGTTACGTACACCTGCGGCTGAGAGTAACTGTGTTGTGATGAGCAGACCCATGAGGTCTCCATTCCACTCTAGCGTCTGCCATTTGCCAACCCTGTCTCCTCAGACACACTGTTAACTTCCTTGAGCTTTGAGCTTTGGTTTCATCGTCGTCTAAAATCGAGCTTGCTTGCGGCAACAGTTCACACTTTAGTGCCTCCTTGTGAAGGGAGAATGACTTCAGATATGAAAGACACTTAGAATGATTCTCAGCAGAAGTGTTCACCAGTATGACTCATTTACTAAACCCGTGGTGTTAATTGATTCTATCAGATTCAAGGCAGGAGCTCTAAGGTCTTTGGTATACCATCAAACATTGAATGACAGATGTGTCCATCAGATGCTCGTGATGTGTGATGTCTCAGATTTTAAGCCCTATTGTACTCATAAGTGACCTAGCCTGGCTTGACATTTGAACAGAATCTTCTGCCCTGGCTAATTGGTCTACTTCCATTTTCTTAGTGTGTTTGTCTCTGGGAGGCTAGACATGGGATACATGTATATCTTGTACATGTATGTCAGGCAAGCATCATGGTAGACAAGAAAAAGAACTGGACTATTTGTACAGGATCCCATCACCTAGAAAGCCACCTCCCAATGGCAGGAGCCAGAAGATCACACAGTGACAATTGCAATACTGTTTTCTGAACCCTAGGGCAGTATAAATAAAACATGGATAAATATTTTCTTACTTGCTTAACAAATATGTATTGAGACCAAACCACCAGATGGATACTGTTGGCCTGCTAAGATAGATAAAATAGACAGGTAAATTATATACCATTCTTTAAAAAAAAAAGATTTATGTATTTTTTATATAAATGAGTGTTTCACCTGTATGCATTCCTTTTTTAAAAAAAAAAGATTTATTTATTTATTGTATGTATGTATTTGAGTACTCTGTAGCTGTCTCCAGACACACCAGAAGAGAGCCTCAGATTCCATCACAGATGGTTGTGAGCCACTATGTGGGTGCTGGGAATTGAACTTAGGACCTCTGGAAGAGCAGTGAGCGCTCTCACCTCTGAGCTATCTCCCAACCCACCTGTATGCATTCCTATACCACATGTATGCCTGGTACCTACGGATGTCAGGAGAGGGCATCAGATCTAGAACTGGAGTTACAGATGGTTATGAGCCACCATGAGGGTGCTAGAAACTGAACCCAGATTCTCTACAAGCACAGCAAATGCTTGTAACTGCAGAGTCCTTTGTCCAGGCCCCTTAAAAAAACCATTCTTGATTGTGAACACTTTATGGTTCATCAGGGAGATCTCACAAGCTAACTTTAGTGCATAATATAAAGATGAAAACAAAAGTTTCCCATTAGGAGCTATGTGTGTGGCAAACCATTTTCTATACCCTACACCAAAACAACTCCTTAAAGCCGGTCCTGCCGTTTGTCTAAGTTCATCTTCACACAATCCTGGTATTGAGGATAGAGTTATACATGTTATCTGACACATAAACTCAATGTTATCCATTGGTTTGTCAAATTAGAATGCCTATTTTGGTCTAGCTCTGATCATCTGAAAAATGTACCAGCACTGAGCATGTCTGAAACCAGGCTCATTAGCGGCAGGAAGCAGCCTTCAAGAAGCGCAGAAACTGAAGTGAAACTTGGAACCAAGTGGGTGGCCAGGGCAAGGTTTCTGATCTTCTTCCCCCTCCATCCCCTGCCACCCCCACCCCCAACCTCTCCATTCCCCACTCCCATGTTCCCATTGCCTTTTATCTGACTCTTCCAACAAAGTCCTGTGGTTCTTTCATCTAAATTTACCAACCCAGATTTTCTTTCCTGTAAAGCGAAGCCATAGTCTTGGGCTTTGGATGGAGGTTATAAGTCAGTGCTTCTCTAGCTGGCTAAGTGTAAAAACACTGGAGTACATGGAGAAGAGGAATGCTTTAATATGTCCAGTCAGGATGTGTGACAAGCTGAACTAGAGAGTGTAGGGAACCAGCCCAATAGTCACAGCAAGGTGGAGGCTGTCGGTGATGGGCACACCATCTACTCTCAAACATGGACCTCCAGCAGTGCTTGCGAAGCTAGGGAATAGCATTGCTGAGTCTTCTTTCCAGAGAAGGAAATAAGTGAGGTGAATCCAGTTAATGGAGACACACACACACACACATACCACACACACACACATACACACACACACCACACACACATACACACACACACACCACACACCACACACCACATACCACACACCAGGCAAGGGGAGGAGAGAGAGAGAGGAGGGAGAGAAAGAGAGAGGAGAGAGAAAGAGAGGAGAGAGAGAAGTTTAAAGACTTAGAGTGTGGGACTGGAGAAATGGTCCACCAGTTAAAAGTGCATGCTCTCCTTGCTGGAGGCCAGAGTTTCATTCCAAGCACCCACTTCAAACAGCTGAGCTGCTGCACCTTCCACTCCAGGGAACCTGACACACTCTCTGGCCTCAGTAGACACCAGCATGCATGTGTGCACACCAGCATGCACACAAATAAAGTCTTTTTTTAAAAAAAAAAAAATTCAAGTTCCCTAAAAATTCAGTCATTGGCTTTTCATTTAAGGACTTTCAGAGGTTCTTTATCAAAGAATACGATCTACTGCTTTGTGATCTTTCTACAAACACCCTCTATCTGGTGCACAGCTCAGCCTCAGAAGGAAGTGCAGCTGCTTGCACTAGCTAGGGCAAGAACAATTCACAGAAGGACCGGACTAGGTCAGCTTGTGCAGAGGGACAGGAGAATCCAGTCTGGTCTTTGCTGGTGGGTGCAGGGATCTTTCCACAATGCCAGTGCGACTGCCTGGCATGTCATGGGGGTAGGATGCATCCAGAGATGACAGCAGCTCTGAGCTCGCCCAGCCTCTGCAGAAGTGAGCATGGCCCCTGAGCCTGCTCAACGGCTACTCTTGATTTAGATGCCTCTGCTTTCATTCTGACTCCTGCTCCACACATGACTGATGGATTCTCAGGAAGGGTCACAGAGATAAAAGAGCACAGGCAACGTGCAAAAGCAGACTGTACCCTCTGATAACTGTCAAGCCATTAGTCAGTGGGAGTCCAGTGCCACTGATGTGAATGGGAGGGATACAGAGGGGACTTGGAACCTCTTCTTCCCCAAGGCAGAATCAGAAATACCTTCTTTCATCTTTTCTAAACAAACCTTCATCCTTCCCTACTTTATGGCAGCTCGTTATCTGGTCCAGGGTATCTGATTTAACAGCCATTCATGTATATGTAAGCACTGTGTAATAATGTCTTAGAGGGTAGTTATCATTAACATCCGGGGCTTTTGCACCACCAAGGAGGTATTTTTCTGTCACTACTGGACCCTCTTTTGCCCAGATTTGGTGTCTATTTTTTTTCTATAGTCTTTCAACTTATCTTTTCAAAACTGCCCACCTCTGTCACTGTCCTCCCCATCCTTCCACCTTGTCTTCTTCTTTACTTATTTCTTCATAACATGTCTTACATCTGGAATGTATTGTCCTAGTGCTTCTGGTCCCTGAATCTTGAGTACATGCTTAATAAGAGCAGAAATGTGTGTCTGCTGTGGTGTCCCCATGGCCGACACAAGTGCCTGGCACGGGACAGAACAAATATTAGTTAAATTACCTGATGAATGAATTATTTTCTTCATGTCTAGTACAGGACTTAATAGAGCTGCTATAGAAAAGACCTCTTCAAATAAAAAGCAAGAAGTATGCTGGAGACAGAGTGCAGTGGTAAAGCGCTTGGCTTGCACATTCAAGGCCCTAAGTGTGGTCTTTAGCAGCTCCCCCTTCCCCAAGAAAATTAGAAAGAAGCCATTGCAACAGAAGAAAAACCAAGACTGTGGCTTTCTTCTAGTCAAACTTTCTAGTTTCTGGTTGACTGATCGGTTGGGGGAAGTTTACAGAATGGGAAATATCAGAATGCAGAGTCAGAGGTTCTCTGAGTCTCTAAATGATGTTCCCAGGCCCACTTATCTGACCTGAACCCCCTTTCTGCCTGGCCCCCTCTTCTGTATGGAAGTGGAAGCAATTACACATGAGCTCCCATCTGCTCCTGCCACGCTCACCCAAGTCAGTTGGAGGCTTCCTTGGGGTGCTAGGAGAGCATGGGAGAGGGCTGGAAGACCATGGTTTTGAGTCCGCTGATCTGTTATGTTTGTTCCAAAGCTGCTAAGCCATAAGGACGGCAGCAGGGCCCCTCCCTATGTCTGTGTTCTTGGCTTTGTTCTCATAGCTTTATGAGAGTCCACTTACAAAGTCTCTAGTTACTGCCTAAGGTCCAGCTCAGCCATCAAGCTTCTTGTGTAAACTGTTCTGAATATCCCACGCTGTCCACATTGCTCTCTGGGTCACATCACCTTGCTCATTTTAGCAACTATATTGATCACTCAGCTAACTCATGCTGTACATCTCTGTATCCAAGTCTTATGGCTTGTGTAAAGCTGGCCCTCTCGGAATGCTGAGGAGATGAGTAAGCATGCGTATATAACAACAGAGAGGGCAATAAGAAGGCTCAAGCTAGAAGACTGCTTGCTTCACAAGCCTGATGACCTAGGTTTGATCCCTGAAGCCTCACTGTAGAGGGAAAGAACTGACCCCCAAAGTTGTCCCCTGAACTTCATATATGTCACACACACACACACACACACACACACACACACACACTACACATACCTAATAAATAGACTATACAAGCCAGCCAGTCACCTTGGCTAACATCTATCTTCCCTTGGGGACCATAGTGGACTACATGTATATGTGTGTTTATACGTATATCTCTGTTTTCGTTCAGGCACTCTGATTGTTTTGAAGCATCCTTATCCAAGGCAAGTGGAAGAACCTTCCATTTATGAATCAGTCCGGGTTCACACAGCGATGCAGACAGGAAGGACAGAGAACGACCTCGTGCCCACCGCGCCTTCTGTAAGTACCCACCATGCTCTTCGCTGAATGCCACTGAATGCAGCAAGAACTACAGTCCATTGGCTCACACAAAAGTTCTAGTTTGGAGCCATCTTAGTAGCACACACTCATAATCTCAGCACTTGGGGGTCTGAGACTTGAGAGTTGCTATGAGTTCAACCTTGGGCTAAAAAGAGAGTTTCATGTCAGCCACATCTGTCTTGCAGCATCCTGTCTTAAAAAGGAAATAAATAAACAGACAAACAACAAGACAGTATATTCTAGAGGGTATATAAAACTTGGAATTTGGTATAATATTTGAAGGCTATAATTCAATTCATCTGGTCCAAGGAAAATTAAAAACAAACAAACAAAAAAACAATTCCCAAATGTTTTGGATGCGTGTAGCTCAGAGTTACAGTGCTTGCCCAGTATGATGAGATCCTGTTTCATCACCATAGAACATACATACATGCACACACACAAATGGGGGGGGGGGAGAGAGAGAGAGAGAGAGAGAGAGAGAGAGAGAGAGAGAGAAAGAGAGAGAGAGAGAGCTTAGTGATAGGATTTCAAAAACTTAGGAAATGTCACTGAAATTTCTCTCTTTAAATAGTCAAACAGGTTTGTAGTAGAGTAGGTGAGAGAAGAGTTTACCTAGCTACCTAAGCATCGTTCTTTGACAAACTGCCTTAAATGTAGAGAAGCATCTTCCTTTGTATTTCAACTATCCATGAGAGAAAAAGCCTTTTCCAGCTTCCCCAGAAAACTTGGGGTTCTATATTTCTAGCTTTTGTTCCAGTGACTAGCACCCACAGGGAGAAAGCATTCTTCTTGCTAACATGACTTCACCCCCCTTTAGTCTGAGCATTATGGGATGAATCTTGCTCATCTCAGAGATCATCACTATGTATTCTGTGAGCCACAGTCTGCAGGTTCTTCCGACATCTCCTCCCTTTCCCATCCTCAGGGTTCGTCCTGGCATGCTGAATATTTCTAGTAGGAGAAATTCCAATTCTGGTAGATGAGAAAAATGGCAACACCCAAATAAAACACCAGGAAGCCATTTTACACTTTAAAACAAAACAAAACAAAACCAGCCACTTAAAGTTATTCAGCTACCTTCCTATCCCCAAAGTTATTTTTTTCTATCCTGATGCCAAAGAAAGCTTTCTTAAATGTACCACACTGGGTGTGATGGTGCAGTCTGGAAGTCCCAATACCTTGGGGGCTAGAGGTTAAGGCTAACCAAGGCTATGTAGCAAGATGCTGTGCCAGTAAAAGAGGAAGGAGGGCTTGGGGTGAGGACTCAGTGGTAAAGCACTACCTATGCAAGCTGAAGACCAGAGTTGAGATCCCATAACCTATGTAAAAGCCAGGACTCAGGAGCACACATGTGCTTATTCTCTGCGAGAAGATGGCAGGCAGTCAGGGGAGTCTCCAGAAGCTTGGAGTCCAGTTCAACCTGGTGTATGTCTTTAAAAAAGTAGAAGGTAAAGATACTCAAGTTTATCCTGTATATATATATGTGTATATATGGAATATTATATATATATATATATATATATATATCCCATATACATGTAGCATGTACATGCACACATGTGAGCACACACATACAACATATATACAGGAATCATTGCTTGTATGTTTTTGTGACTTTATAGCATGACTAGTTAATGGTATGCCTTATGTTTACCATTTTACTACAACTCCTCAAAAATAAAAATCTTGGAAATTTGTTTTAAAAGATTTCAGGGGGCAGGCAGGGAGCTTGCTTAAGAGTTAACAAAAGGAAGCATTAGATTTTAGAACTAGAAAAATCTAGAAAAGTAGAGAGATTGATATATTTCCAGAGACAGATGAGAGCAGAGGTCAGATCAAGACCTACCTCTGCTCGGTTCTCGTTTTCTGGCCAGCCAGTTCCCTTCACAGCTTCCCCTTTCCCTGTTCTCAGCTATCTGCCCGTCACAAAGCCATGTCGTATCTCAACTGTTTATCTTCACATTCTCCTTTTCTTCTTCTTCTTTTTTTGAGAAAAAAAAATTATGCAATATATTCAGATCATACTTTCCCTTTCCCAGCTCCTCCCAGATCTCCCTATCTCCCTACCCAACCAATCCATGCCCCTTCTCTCTCTTAGAAAGAAAGAAAGAAAGAAAGAAAGAAAGAAAGAAAGAAAGAAAGAAAGA
>NW_021621323.1:4308547-4315119 GCF_004785775.1 Grammomys surdaster
AGAAAGAAAGAAAGAAAGAAAGAAAGAAAGAAAGAAAGAAAGAAAGAGAGGAAGAGAGAAAGAAAGAAGGAAAGGAAGGAAGGAAAAAAAGAAAACCAAGAAATGTAACACAAAAACACAAAAATCAAAACCAAAATATAATAAAAGACCAATAAGACAAAAAAATGTCTCCTAAAAGACAAAAAGTCTACAAAAACACCAATGAGTTTGATTTGTGTCGGACAACTACTTCCGGGCATTAGGCCTACCCTGAACCATGGTCAATATACCCAGTAAGACTCCATTAAAGAGAATTAATTTTTCTTTTGCCAGCAGGTATCGATGACAGGCAGTTTCTTGGTTAGTGATGGGAGCCTTGTCTGCCTCTCCTCTCAGCCTCTGTTAGGTGCCTAGATATTCATGACCAATGAAACTACAATCTCCTATAATAATCCTACGTTTATCTTTGGTCAGTAGTAAGAGTCAGTCAATACTTGATCTGTAGCTTTGCTCTCAGCTATGACTAAGACTCTTTAGACCAAATTATGGGAGTCATAACTACTTTTTGTTTGCTTCCTCTATGTATTACAAAGTTCACCTGACTAAGTACGTGGACACTGTAACACAGGAGGGAATTTTTAAACAGTGATTGGGGATTGGTCAAGAAGGAATGCACATAATGTAACAAGAAGCTTATGAACGTTATTGTGTAATGATACCAACCGAAAGAGTAGATGCTTTTTAATAGGTCTAAGACTGTATCTCAGTATAGTTTGCTTACGGAATCCTGGACTGGCCTTGTTGTTGACAGTCCTCATCAGATCGGTATTCTTGTGCCCCGCTCACCCAATGTGGGCCCCTCTGTCTCCCAGCTTTGAGCTCTGAGGTATCCACCCTTCTGTTTTCTCTTTTGAGAAATAAGTTCCTGCCTGTGGAGGAAGAACATTACATCATACTTCTAGAAGAAGAACTTGCTTGAAGTAAAAAAATGAAAGCAGCCCCATTTCCCCCAAGTGCAAGTGCTTACATAAAATTACCTCACATCCATTGTCAACTTCATTTAAGGAAATTATCATTCATATATTGTAAACACCAAAGCATTAGGCTCCTGAGAGAAGATTAAATTTAATGAATTCATTTGTTAAACGAACAGTTTGAAGTGCCCACTAGCTTTAAGTGTTGTGGTAAACTAGGCAAAGACCCGGCACATTGAGTTCCCAGTATAGAGCCGGTCACAGACAACAATCAACATAATATATCACCAAACAGGTTACGGTGAGGGAGGACAGGGCGACTTCCCTGAGTAAGAAGCATTGGAGCAGAAATGTCATTTAGAGGAAGGAGAAAATGTGTTATGTGTATATATGAAATTGTCAACAAATAATTTTTCAACAAAGGAACAGTTCACATCAAGGAGTAAGAAGGCAGAGTAGAGAGAGAAAGTAAGATGAAATCCTTGAGGCAGACATTCCATAGAAGGGCTACAAGGACTAACAAGGTCAGCATTGCCAGGAGTGAGCCAGAGAGAAGGTGAGCACAGAGAGAGCTAGCCTGCACTGCTTCGCAGCAGAAGGATGGCTGAGGCCAGCTACTTATCCTGCAGTGATCATGGCCCCAATGCCAGCGCTCTCCTTCACAGGCCCTGAAAACCTTCACTGCACAAGGCAGAGTCTTTGCTCTGGATGTTGAGAAAGTCTGAGAGTTTTAGTCACTTAATTTAAGTCTTCACATTTGAAAGAGACACCGTAAGTACTAAGTGTTCAGTGGACTTGCTGCTGAGTAAGAGGCAAGGCGATCTCTTAGGCTGGTCACCGTCAAGATGTTACAAAGATACAGACAACGTGAGAGACAGTGCAGTTATACTCCAGGAGACAATGTATTTCAAGTTCCTGACTCAGTCTGCCTTAGTGAAGTATATGGTTCCTTAGCTTCCTCTTAACAACCCTTTCCTTCAAAAAAGGATGATTCCTTTGCTTTGTGACATCTTTCTCTGTTAGATGACCTATGATGTGTGATTGTTCTTGGATGCTGCCCTTGTACGTTTCCAGCATGTTTATCCGTGTGTCCGTGTGTCCGTGTATATATCCTTCTCTGTGTCTTTGTCTCTGTCTCTCTCCTCTCCTCTCTCTCTCCTTCTCTCCTCTCTCTCTCTCTCTCTCTCTCCCTCTCTCTCTCTCTCTCTCTCTCTCTCTCCCTGTGTCTGTGTAATTAAGCTCTTCATTACAGAGTTATTATATTTATAATATATAACTATTTATATATAAACATTATATATATAAACATTATATATAAACATATATATAAACATTATATATATAAACATTATATATATATATATATATAATACTTTCTGAACATTGTATTTTCCGTACATTGTATGATTTCCTAAAAACATGATTAAGTAAATTCTTTAATATTCTACTACTACTGAGTATATCAGTATATCGGTTTACTTAAAAACAGTCATTCTAGTTGCTTGTTCTTTTTGAATCACATTTTAAGATTTGAAATAATTGTAAATTGACAGAATAATTGCAAGGATAATCTGAAAGCTTTGTTTTCCCATAACCATTTAAGAGTTGACTGCTTATAGGACGCCCGGGTCATTTTAAACACAGCAGTGTGCATTCCTACAGACAAAGACACTTGCTTACGTGACCACACACCACTATCCGAGTTAGGAAGTTGCTATGCTACCGTTGTACTAGCACACCTCAGTGAGCTTTGCTTCCTCCGTACAGTCTTTTATAACACAAAGATCCTGTCCTCGGTCACATGTGTCCTCGGTCGTATGTGTCCTCTCTCTTGATTGCCCTTCCTGTGTGAACTCCTGTTCTGCCATGAGTTCCCCTGTCTTGCAGTTTTAAAAATTAAAGCCTAATTCTTTTGTAAACCCTTCCTCGTGTTGGCTTGTCTCTCATGGAGTCCTGATCAGGTTGGAGTGTGTGGTTTGGTAGGAACACCACAAGGGACTCTCATGGCACTCACTGCCTCCTCAGACCCACCAGGTTTACAGTTCTCTATAAGGAAGGTTTGATGAAGTGAGAGGCATCAGTAGCTTTCTTCACTTTAGAAGCATTTTATTATTTTTGTTGTTGTGACTGTTATTCATAAAGATCTCAGGAATCTTTATTAATCTACCAGACAATTATGAATATGTGTACTCTGTTTCTTACTAAAATTCTGCCCATCAGTTGGGGTTTATTAGCTATCGTAACCACTGCTCTGGTTATTGTGAGTGGTGAGCCTAAGACGGTCTTGCTTCTTTTATTGGCTTCTGGACCACTGTAAGGGAAAGCTCTTTATTTCCCACGTTATCCAGTGTTTTGTGTCAATTTGTTAAGATGCTGTCACGATTTATTTTGATCTTTCAAAATTGTCTGCAATTTGGTGAGTAAGAAGGCTTTCAGGGTGACCTCTGTGTTTATGGCTTCCTGACTCTTTGACAACTTTACTTTCTGACATAGCAAGGTGCCCCAGACTTGGCCCGTGCTTTCCTTGTGTCATATCTAAAGTTAACTTTTTTTCAAAAGAAAAGTCTTCTTCTTCTTTGTCTATAAAGTGGTACTTCACAACTTGATATCTGAACCACATATATACCTGTTTTGATTGAAATATCACTCTCCTACCTACTTAGAGATAAGGAAAAGATATATGTCTGCATGTGTACCTATGAATTTATATCTGTGTCTATCCATCCACCTGTCCATCTGTTGAGTCTTCCCTCCATGAATACACAGCAACAACTGAAATCCTTATCAGCAGCACCAGGCTCATTCTAGGTTTTCATGGTTGCGACGCCTTCTCCCACAGCGAGGAGTATGGGTCCCATTATCTGGACTGTGGTGATCAATGAGTGGAAGCAATGTCCATCTGCTGCTCGGCTGCCCATCCCCCTACCGGACTTCCTGCTCACTCAGTGATCAGTTCCAGGCCACTGCCACCCGCTCTCTCTGCAGATGCCTACTATACACTGGGTGCCATCTCCACCTATTTGGGAAGAAGCCCTCACCCCACCCCACTCTCACCCCACCTCACCCCCACTCTCACCCCACCTCACCCCACCTCACCCCACCACCACCCTTACCCCACCCAACTCTCACCCGACCCTACCCCCACCCTCACCCCACTCTACCCCACCCCCACCCCTGGCTTTACCACCGTACCAAGCTGCTGTTCCCACAGCTAATGTCACCCATCCACATGGATTCTCCTTGTCCTTTCTGTTTGTGCTCCACCATTCTGTGCCAAGGTGCACGAACGTCCACATGCTCATTCCACCTGAGGACTTTGGATGTTTCTGGAAAAACGATGAGGCAGGCGGCATGGTAATGCTTTATTGCTAAACATTTAGGTTGTTCCTAACTGGAGCTGCTCCCAATGTAGTTCCTGCTACAGATCCTGTGTTTAAGGAGAAGCCTGCCATACAATTATTTCCATTCTTATATCCGGAGACTCTGTATATTCTCAGATCATACATCTTCAGAATGTCACTTATCAAAATCACGGAAAATACTAGACTTTTAGTGTATTAGTTAAAGGTAATAGTGAGCCCATAACATTATCTCTTGGCTTGAGTTTAGTGGCTAATTCTATCAGGCTCCTTTACAAAAACACTCAACCTTAATCGTTATATCTTTATAGCCATTTACTTGTAACAAACCAAAATGATAATTTTTAAAACTTTTCTTAATACTTGACTCAGTTTAATTTCTTTTTTTACTTGTTTTAATTTTAAGTATATGTTGTGTATGTTTTGCTTTAATGCTTGCCTATGCACCACATTTATGCCCAGTGCCCTAAGAAGCCAAAGAGAGCATGGAATCTCTTGATCTGGAGTTAGAGGGAGTTATGAATTACCATCTAGAGTCTGGGAACTGAACCCAGGTCATCTGGAGGAGCAACAAGTACTTTTAACCACTGAGCCATTTTTCCAGCCCTTCAGTTTAATTTCTTTAACGTCAAAAGAAGTCACAGTGATTGTGTGATGTCAGACTCTGCAGTGTTGATTAGCATTGTTGAAATGCACACGCAGGAAGTTGATCTTGACTGTTCTGCCATCAGAATTCCACAGGTGGTTCTGAGCAATTTCTCATCTCCGTTCTTGGAACTTCCGTGGTTCCTCTTCCTCTTTCTATCTGGTAGGAAGAATTCACCTCAGGAAAGAACACTCTAGAAACTCCCATAAAAAGAACCCTGACGTCAACATAGTCATTTCCTGGGTCTTACTTGTTTTCTTCTCTGTAAGGAAAGGTGTATCATGAGATCAAATTAGATCAAAGTAAGGTCCAGGAGTTCAGTCTGTGTAGATTATGGGATGTGAAGATTTTGATCTTAGGGCCCCTGGCCTATGTAGAGTCCACACCATTCCCATAATTCATTGCTGTTACCTCTGAACTAATGAAACAGTTAAACTAATGAAACAGATTAAAACAAATGATTCATCTGCATTAATCCCATTTTGAATAGATGAAGTATAAACACATTTGCACTTCTGAGTATCTTCTCCATGGGACACGAGTCTCATAAGAGGGCTTTGGAGTGGAGAGAAGCATGTAGAAGGACGACTATGGAAAACAACAAATACTGCTATTTCTGTTTCTCAGCTCCCTTTTTAAACTTTAAGAAACAGAACCCTAAAATAAGGAAATCGGGCTGGAGAGATGGCTCAGTGGTTAAGAGCACTGACTGCTCTTCCAGAGGTCCTGAGTAAAATTCCCAGCAACCACATGGTAGCTCACAACCATCTGCAATGGGGTCTGATACCCTCTTCTGGTGAGTCTGAAGAGAGCAATGGTGAATACATAAAATAAATTTTAAAAAATCTTAAAAAAAATAAAGAATAAAATAAAGAAGTCCTTTTACTTTTCTGAATTTACTCTCCCAAATGTAGCAATCCCTCAGTATCAGTCAGTATTTCCAAGACCCCACGTGGAAACCAATGTCCTTAGATGTCCAAGACCCTTATATAAAATGGCACAGTATGTATATAAACTACACATACCATGTACTTCATATTAGATTACTTATCACACCCAAAGCAATAAAAATGCCAGGAAAACGGTTAATACGGTGTTTTGTTTACGGGATGGTAAGAAAAATAATTTATACATATTTATTATAGCCTCAGTGTTTTTATCAAATGTTTCAGTCTATGGCTAGTGAACACAAGGGTACAGAGGCTGCAGGCCAATCAGAGTGTCAACCACCCGGTCTACATGAGTGCTTATCGATAGGATTCCTACAACAGTACAAGCTGGTGCTTTAGCAGGATGCTAACAAGCACCACCCTGCTGTTAATTGTTTCCGGCTTGAGGTAATCGGAAAGCCTTGCCATAGTGCCTGTGGATATGGAATATGTCGGACGATCCAATCTACAAAGTGTCTCCCAAAGAGGGCACCTAAGAGAATTGCAAGAGCTATGGGAGAATGAGAGAGAGAGAGGCAGAGAGGGAGAAGGGGAGAGGGGGAGGGGGAGGGGAGGGGGAAGGGGAAAGAGAGGGAAAGGGAGAGGGAGGGGGAGGGAGAGGGAGAGGAGGGGAGGGAGAGAGGGAAGAGGGGGAGGCGGAGGGCAAAAGGTCAGGTGCCGTCTT
>NW_021621323.1:4315219-4325709 GCF_004785775.1 Grammomys surdaster
AGATAAAGAGATTATAGAATGGGACAGAAGGGCGAGCCTGCAGCCTGGTGTAAAGTGCTTGCCTGGAGTAAGGGTTCCCCCCTCTAACACTGCAAGATAAAACGAGACAGGAGCGCAAGGCCAAACATGTGACAATTCCGGGCTTCACTCCAGGCTTTTTCTTTTGCAGCTGGGCACCAAAGAAGGCTATCTCACCAAGCAGGGAGGTCTGGTAAAGGTAAGGGAGTGTTGTTTGTAATCTTGACAGATTTTTTTTTTAAATGGAAAATTATAAACATTTTGAGCCACTTATTTTACCTGAGAAATGACTTGACTGACTGTTCTCTGATGAAGCCCCGTGTAAGTAACCTACAGTTCCTACTAAAAAGGAAGCGCTGTGCTGCATGTTCCATGGAAGGGTCGAGAACAAAGGGGTCGATTAGCTCTCAAGCATTTCTGGTTTTTTGGTTGGTTGGTTAGTTGTTTTTTTTTTTTTTTTTTTTTAGATTTATTTATTTTATGTATATGAGTACAACACTGTCGCTCTCTTCAGACACACCAGAAGAGGGCGTCAGATCCCATTACAGATGATTATGACCCACCCTGTGGTTGCTGAGAATTGAACTCAGGACCTCTGGAAGAGCAGTCAGCGCTCCTAATCGCTGAGCCACCTCTCCAACCCTCTGTTGATTTTTTTTTTTAACAAAAATGTTAAACTTTTATAAAATGTTTACTGAAAGGTAAATCAAACACATCACTGGTGCTTAAAAAAAATTACATTATAAAATACCAAAGTAAACACAGTGTACAAATCCAGGGCACCTGACTGCTCCCTGCCTGCAATTGTCCCTTTAAAGTTCTCTTTAATTTTCATGTGCCATAACCACAGTCGTACAATGTGTCAGCTTTTGTCTATTTTAGGAGTCAGAGTCCTACCCTCTCTCCTGTGAACCAGGCTGTTTGAGTCTAACCTAGTCATGCAGTTATCCATGTCCTTACTAGACTGGATGCTCACTGAAGATGGGAGACATTCATTTTTGTAGCTTATTTATTGATTCATTTGTTTCCGTATTCAGATAGGTTCTCACTCACAGCCCAGGCTGACCTCAAGTGTACAATGTTACTTCTCAACATCCGCAGTGTTAGGATTCCAGGCGTGAACAACTATGCCTGATGAATATTTATTCTGGAATCTTCTATTGTCTCTTTTAACTGGGTATATTGCCAGCTGAGACAGATCAGGGCATTGTTAAGACGTAGTAAGGCAACAGACAGCAGCAATGGTTTCTGCTGTGAGTCCAGGTAAGACTCAGAGTGTCACGTGATCAAAGGATCCTAAATTTCAACTGTACAAGTTTTGGAATAATAATAATGAATAATAATAGATGATGTTACTTTATATGCATTGAATAAATATACATTATATATAAATGAAGTTTCAAGAGTATATATGAAATATATGTAAATTTCTAGTGTGACGATATAGCTCATAGCGGTTCTCAAAGCTGATACCAATTTTTATTATAGTGTTAATGAAGTAGAAACTTAAATGGCTTGTTATAAATCACCTTGAATATTTACAACAGCTGCATCTATTCATGTAAACAAACTAGTGGTATCTCTACTGTGATCTTAGAACACAGACTCATCTATTTTTTATAGCTACTTTGAAACTTTTCTCAAAAGTAATAGCCAAAAAATATTTTAGGCTTATTTTATCTAATCTTTTATATACTTCTAAAATGAAAATAAACTATCAAATTTAGATATTACTTTCTTATATTAAACTTTAATTTTCCCCCCTCAGACCTGGAAAACAAGATGGTTCACTTTGCAAAGGAACGAACTGAAATATTTCAAAGACCAGATGGTGAGAAAGACATCAGCACCCTTCCCACCCTCCACTCCTCCCTCTACCCACTCTCCCACCCCCACCCTCACCCCCACTCCACCACTGCTTAGATGTCAGCTCTGGTGAGGTTCTGGACATCTCTGAAACAAGAGTCTAAAGACCAGAGCTCTTTCAAACTTGTAGTTAGTTATGAGGGGGGGGCCAGGGCACACTGGCCACAGAGTTTGGAGATCAGAGGACAACCGATGGGTTGCATCTCTCCTTTCAATAAGTAGTTAATGGGAATCGAACTCTGGTCATCAGATTCGATTTGACCGCAAGCATCTTTATCACTGAGCCATGTTATCAGCCCACGATCCAGCTCTTGATTCCTAATTGAGTATGACTCCGCTAAACTGAACTTTCTCTCCAGAAGCTACCGACTGATCAGTGCAGCAGCGGCTCTCCTCAGTATATGGCTCCCTCTTCTTGGGACAATGGAATTCTTCCCTTGCCATTCTTGTCTAGGAAACAATTTCCCCTTTTATTAAAAGCATATCCATTGCCCGGGTCTATTTTATCATGCCAACTTAAAATGATTTTCTTTTTTTATATACAAGATTTCTGCAATAGTAGAAGTTCCTAAAAGATGGGGAAAAAATATGACTCTTTTTCCTGTGTTAAAAATCTGTATCTGTCTCATGTAAATTGACAAAACCAGCATCTTTTAAAAAAATATTAAAAAAAAATAATGTGCATGAATATGTGTCAGTGTGTGTGTATGTACACATGAGTATTGGTACTAGGCCAGAGGCATTGAACATTTTGGTGCTAAAATTACAGGCAGTTTTGAATTGCCTGTTGTGGGTGCCGGGAATCGAACACAGATCCTCTGCAAGAGGAGGTCACCCTCTTAACCACTGAACCGTCTGTGTAGCCCAGCAATGTCTTTCCAGTGCTTAATCTGTGAAAGGCTAGTTCCCAAACCCCAGTGTGCGTCTTCCCAGTGTCAGGCTTTGCCATCATCCATTATCTTAATAAAACTGACAGTTGCTTGCAGCAGAAACCTTGTTAAGGGAGGAATGACAGACACGCACATGTGTTTGTTTATGTGACGTAGTTTTGCTTTTTTCAGTCACCAGAACCAATTCGGATCCTAGACCTAACGGAGTGCTCAGCTGTTCAATTTGATTACTCACAGGAACGAGTAAACTGTTTCTGGTAAGATATTTTCATAAAGAAAATGTTTCTAAAAAGTCTTCTAAGCCAAGGAATAAAAAGCTATCTATCCTAACCTGTATACTTCTTGATTGGAGGGACATGGACTTAACCTCTCACGAGGGCATTGCGTGCTAGGAGTGCCTCCAACTGCAGAGGCCTCAATGCTTCATCTAAAGTAGCTTCAACAAAGAGGAAGGCTGGCTAGGTCCAGGCTGTGCACTGCGCAACCAGGACACACTCAGCTGTTTATTCATGTCTTAAGAAACTTTACTACCTTACGATTTTCCTCTCAATTTTAATTACCTTTTCACTGACTCTGGTGATAGATGGTCTGTATTGTTAGGGCCCCATGTGACCCTTGCAACAGAGGAAGTGTTTTGCTGTGCTATGATCAGTATATCTATCAGGATATCAGTATATACATTTCTGGGATGATGTCTTGATAAAAACAGGTGTATCTTTTTTTCCCACCAACTTTGGTTTGAAAGTTTGTCAATCATATCCAGGCTGAAAGATGAAAGCTACTCTCCCTCTAACTCCGAATGCTCAGACCATGCCAGATTTTCTTTATGACTGCTTTTGGTCATCACTTCTTTTCCTAAGCTGGCTGGAAGAAACCTGCAAGGTTACAGCATCTTGAGTGCAGACCTTCCGAGAATAAAGATATTCTATATAGAACTGTAATTTCATTGTTACACAGAGAAAGCGAGCAACTTACAGCATCAGCGAACAACAGACATCTTGTTAACACCTGTCTATGATCTAACCAAGGTCTGATTTTAATAAGTAGCAACTTGAGAGGCAGGTGGACTGTGACAAGGTCCCAGCGTGGGCGTGGTCTCTACCCTTCTTTTGACTCTTCCGAGCTGGCAGCTTCAGATCCAAATGGCTACTTTCACCCCTTTTGTTTTCGCAGACAGGAAGAAAGATGTATCAGTTCTCTCTGGTCCTTTGTATCAGGAAAGCCAGTGTTTCCCTGGAAACGTTGCCCTGTGAGGTTTCTGTTTGACTCACTAGCTGCAACATAAACAACCATAACATAGTCATGACTAGCTTTAACTAATTAAATTTATTGTCCGGGCTTCTGTTTGCAAGAAGAAAAGGGAGACTTGTGTGAAGTTATAGAGCAAATCATGTCTGCCGCAGGGAGTATCAATGACATCCAGGAACTAGTTTACACTCAGCACCATGCACAATGTGTATGATGTCTCCCTCCCCCCCCCCCTCCCTCCCTCCCTCCCTCCCTCCCTCCGTCCTTCCCCCATCTACTCAGCCACCCACCCACAGGCTTGAGAGCTACAAAATGTGCTGCTCCAGCATTAAGGTGAATTTCAGCTCCAGGAAGGAAGACCACGAGTTCAAGCTCACACCCTGCTATGTAGCAAGTTCAAGGCCAGCCTAGGATACATGGGGGGTGGGAGGGGGGACAGAAAGAAGATAGTGTTTGTGTCTTGATTGTAAGGATAGAAATAATGACCAGGATATATTACAGCCAACTTTATCACTCAAATGATTTTGACTAAAATCATTTAGTCAGAGGCAGCAAAATGAAAACTTACCATAATCATATACCTTCCCAATCTTTTGTGATGAAAAAAGATTCTTTTTTTTTTTTAATGGAAGAGACTAACTTAGTGGTAAGGAATGAGTCAAATAGAAAATGAGGTATTCTGTTGTCCCTCCTTAAAGCTCTTCAGTATGTCCTCTTCTCTGCCTGTCCTGTCCTTTGATCCACAGACAGGCTCTGGACCACTGGGGAGCTCAGCTGAGTAAACTTATGTTCCACAGAAGACAAGCACTGCAAAAGGCTGTGGGTGTGCCCCGGACATACACTTCTTCTTTGAAGTCTCCTGGGAGAATATAAATCTCGTGAACAGTAACACAAACTTAAAACCTCCCGGACATTTCTGCAGTTGCTGACAGAATGGCTCTGTCTACGCCAATTCTTCAAAGTTGTCATGCTAATTACGGGAGCCCTCAGCAATCCTTTTCTCCTGGGAGGTGCTTATATATACATCGAGCTCTGCTGACCACCTCACATTGTTTCTTTTGTTTCATCAGCTTAGTGTTTCCATTCAGAACATTTTATCTCTGCGCAAAGACGGGAGTTGAAGCTGATGAATGGATCAAAATACTTCGATGGAAGTTGGTGAGTTATAAAAGTCCCCAGATGTCCATTCTTGATAGCTAACACGTACGTCAAGCATACACCAGTTGTCAGACTCTAAAACCAAAGGGAAGGTAGGATCATGACAGTTTTGTAGAGTAATCTGTGCATCTTCAAGGGGTATCAAAAGGAAGGGGGTGGGTTGTAAGAAGGAAGGGTGGGGTTGTTGCGTCTCACCCTATCCTCAGCCACAGCTGTTGGCAGTACTGGTTATTATCATCTCCTCTGGAAGAGAATATTTGGACTGGAAGTTCTCAGAGAGGGATGCTAATGTATGCTTCAACTGGGAGAGCCTTTTAAATTGTCACGGAGGGAGCTTAGGGAGTAACTCAGTTCCCAGGATAAACTGCACTTTGTGTGGGTATTACCAAATTACCAAATTACCAAAGGTGTGCTATCTTCCTGCTCTTACATTTTCCCCCATACACATTCTAGAGAGCTGCTAGCTGAGGAAGAGCTTTCTAATATTTCCTGTAAGTGTAATAGATCAGTCTGGTGGTTGTTTCTCTCCCGAAATAATGAGACGAGCTACTTATGAAGTAAAGGAGGTTTCTAGTTTTTGAGAGCCAAGGGCAGAGCTCTCCCATGAGCTTCTGAGGCAGAGTTTTCGGTGGGACATAAAGACAGGGCTCATGGAGGATGAAAAGGAGCACATTTCCAGACAGAGATGAAGTGGGGGTATAGTCAAGCTCAGACTTCTAGAACTCCCTTCAGAACAGTTCTCACTTCCAAGGAAGTACACAGTGACCTCAGGACTTCCCAGTAAGTCCCGTCTTTTAAAGGCCCCATCACATCAGTGCCACCACCCTAGGGACCGTCACATCAGTGCCACCACCCTAGGGACCGTCACATCAGTGCCACCACCCTAGGGACCGTCACATCAGTGCCCCCACCCCTTACACAAAGGTCAAACCATAGCATGCTGTCTTGAAACCCGTGGTGTATTCAAAGGCAAGACATCTTTTTCGTAATGTCTCTGTGCATTTGTGTGCATGCGTGTGCATGTGCGTGTGCATGTGTGTGTTCATAGAATCTATAGGCATTGCCTGAAAATGGATATCCTTAAGGCCAGGCTTGTAGCTCAATGGAAGAAACACTCCTCTCCACCAAAATAGGGAGGCTGGTTCTGTTTGTTTGTTTGTTTGTTTGTTTTGTTTTGTCCTTTTTGTTGGAAATCCAAGTTAATACAATGCTCATTTTGAGACTGCTCTTGTGCTGAATCTCAGTGGGGAAATGCTTTGTCATGGCAAATCTGAGCTGAAATGACTCCTATAAAAGTAACGTTGATTCATCTAATGTAATTGTCGTCTTGCAGACTTACTGCCTCTGTCTGCTAACCTAGGCTTCTTGCTGGGTCTAGAATGTTTTCAACCCTCTAAGACTGCTGAATAAACTCACCCCTTTCTAGTTCTTTATGATCTCCGGATGGCTGATTCAACTCAGCTGTTCTGACTCAAACTCCTCTCCACGCTGACTGATTCAATCTGGCTTCTCTGGGCTTCTTAATTGCTCTGCCTGGCCTCAAACTAACTGTAGCAATCTGTTCTAATCTTCTGGCTCATTCTTATTCTCTGGCTCCTCCTTCTGTCTTCACCTGTGTCTAGCTTGTTCTTTCTCTACAACTTGTCTCTGTAAAACTCTCCCAGTAAAGCTGCCTCCTCTCTCTCACTCTGCATGGCTCTCTTAAGTAACTTCCCTTTCCTGTCTCTTCTCATGAGATTTGGGCATATCCTATTCTATCAAATCTTTCTCTGATTCATCACTTTGTCTGCCACTCAATTAGACATCACTTTCAAAGATGGCTGTTTCCTTCTACAAATTCACTTTATCTTCGTTGTGTGGGATTAAAGATGTGTACTAAGGGTATGTCTGTATTCCTGTCAGAGGGATTAAAGGTGTGTGCTGAGGGCTGAGCCACACTGCAACTAGAAACAAGTTTCCCCAGTAAATAACAGCCTCAGGGTCCACAGTGTGATCAGATATCCTGCAACAGGCTCCATTTCTGACTCCATATATTTTGTCATTATCCAAATGACACGTAATTATTGTACACAATTTAAATTAAAAAGCAGTTCAACGTACACGTTCTCCCTGGGCAAATGGATCTTTAACGACAAAACACAGTCCTTCTCTGGTGGTTTCACCTGCCCCTTCCACCTAACAGTGTATTACCAGCAACTTTCTAGTCCACAGCTGCTGCCCGAGTCCTCCTTTTGACTGGGTGGTGGTGTGTCATGCTTTCTCAGAAGTATTAGATAGATTCCCAAATTGTACCTGTTGTCATAGCCCCTCCACAGTGTCTTGAAGGAAAATTTTAAAAAAACAAACATTAAATCTTGGTAGAGGTGTGGCAAACTCCTCAGCATGTCTTACTTACAATCTCAGAGCCAGTATCGTAAAGTGATTCAATAACAGACGTATGTATGTTTTATTACAGTCAAAAATAAGAAAACAGCTGAATCAAGGAGAAGACACCGTCCGATCTCGGTCATTTGTCTTCAAATAGAACTTTCTTGCTCAGGGGCGAGGTTGAATGCTCCACGTGTCTGATCTGTGGTGGACTTCAGAGGAAAGCTCATTAAAGTATTTCCTCTAAAGACAAATCAAAAGTAGATTGTGGTCAGGAGCTGTATGCTGTTTGCTGATTCGTGGAAAACAGCTGGCAGGACCTGGCCATCTGCTCGAGAACACAGAAGCAGCACCCTGCTGATGGCAACTGCCTAACTTCCAGGTGGAGCCACTCTCAGACACAGCGCCAGGCAAGAGCTCATTGGCTGTCCCAGTGGCTTAGGCTTGTTGACTTTAGTTGCCTGGAGTCCCACCCCAAGTTGCTGTCAGCACAACTAAACTTCAGGACCTGCTACAAGCAGCAAGGAAACAGCAGTGCATCAGAGAGCACAGGTGGTGCTTTCAGGAAGTAGGTTAAGATAATAAACACCAAGGACATTCGCTTTTGTTTTGTTTATGTACAAAAACTTCAAATATGGCCGAAGAGATGACTCAGCCATTAAATTGCATCTGTTCTCCAGAGAACCTGAATTCAGTTTCCAGGACCCATATCCTCAGGCTCACAAACACCTGCCTGTAACTTGAGGAGCCAAAACACACACTCACACACAGACACAGACACACACACACACAGACACACACACACACTCACACTCACTCTCCGTTTAAAAGGCTTAGGAATCAGGCTGGAGAGATGGCTTGGTAAGCCATCTTAGCATTTCCCATGCCAAGCTTGACAACCTGAGTTGGGATCCCCAAAACTCACACAAAGATAGAAGGAGAGAAGCAACTTCATAAAGTTGTTCTCTGACCTCTACACCTATGTCCCAGCATGTATGGCCTCACATCACACGCACACGCACACGCACACAAATAATAATACAAATTCAGTGGATCCTTCACGTCTAACGATCAACTGAAAACTACATGTCTTGTGGGTGACTAGATAGGGAAAAGTGCGTGAATGTATAATAAAGGGTAGGAATATTTTAAACAGTAAGGAAATGCACACTGAGAAGTGTGGTAGTGAATGACCTTTAGTTTAATGGTTATTACAAATTATAAGCACTAACTAAAATTCTTTAGCTGCCATTTCTTCAAATTCATTTGGACTTCTCCTTTTCCGAGGATCAGCTGTATGAGATTAGCCCTATGAGGTATCCAAACATTCTTAAAGGACAACTTCTTTGTTTCTAAGGAAGGGAGTAAATCAAATCTTCGTGAAATCCATGATACAGAGCTGTTGTGAACTAGAAGACCAGGACTGAGCTGCAATGACACACTGGTGTTCAGAGGTCAGGAACAGATTTTTATTTACAGAACAGGTCCAATCATTATTGATGTGCTTTTTTTAAAAGAAGGGATACAAATAGGTGATGAGCCGGCAAGTGGCGCAGAGTTGATGGAACTCTGTTCCTGGAGTAGAAAGGGGCAATGGCTTTCACTTTCGTCAGTGTGACCAAGATGCTTGAGCCAACAATCTACAGGAACGAGTCACTTTACTCTGTGGTTTTTTGTTTTTTTTTGGTTTTTTTGTTTTGTTTTGTTTTTTCGAGACAGGGTTTCTTTGTATAGCCCTGGCAGTCCTGGAACTCACTCTGTAGACCAGGCTGGCCTCGAACTCAGAAATCCGTCTGTCTCTGCCTCCCAAGTGCTGGGATTAAAAGTGTGCGCCACCACCGCCCGGGCTACTCTGTGGTTTTAAGACATTTCTGCTTACTGGGTAGGGTGTGGTACAGCTGCTCACATCACAGCAGGCAGGAAGCAGAGCAAGGCAGTCACAGGAAAGGGAGAGGGAAAGACAGAGTCCCCAGGAAAGTATTTTGAGTGGCATGCTTCCATGTTCCACTACCTTCCAATAGTCTGTTCAGATTCTGATCCAGAAATGGATTAACTCATCCGCTAGGTCAGCATGTGCGTCTCTGAGTCTCTGGACTGCCTTCAGGTTCACATCCAGAAGGGTAATGTCTTCCTCTTGGTGTTTCTCAAGATGGTGTGGAGACTCATTCATAGAACTTTGTTAAATATCTTTCCCTGTTGTTTAAACGCCTAAGACTCAGAAATTAAATTTTTGTTTGTTTCAGAGAGTTTTTGTAGCTAGCATGCGGATCAATGGTGGAACATCTGGCCTCAGCGCCGGGGTGGGGGAGGGGATTTACTTGTTATGTTTGTATGGAATAAAGCAACGTCAAGATAAAAGGCACTGGGTCAAGTTTGCAAAATAAGGAGTGACAAAAGGCTCCTCCTTAAAATGTATGGTTTTTATTTTCTTAGAAACAATAATCTTTCAGTACTAAATATTCTATTTACCTTCTGTAAAATTTGTTTATTTATATCCTTTGGTTCTGTTCATTAAATGAAAAGTGCATGATTTTGTTGTACATGTCCAGTTTTTATTATAACATTTTTATTGTTTTTGAAGTAGAGTAAGGTAGGAAAAAACTATTATTAGATGTGAATATTGTTAGTATTATGTCTAAACTCCACCTCCACAGTTATCTGGCTACAGCCAGGTATGCTCCTCCCCACAGTTACCTGGCAACAGCCAGGTAGGCCTGCCCACTGTAAAAGGGGCTGCTTGCCCTCTCTTCTCTCTCTTGATCTCCTGATCTCTTGCCTCTAGCTTCTCTCTGTCCCCTTGCTCCTCTCCCCTTCCCTTCCCCCTCTCTCCACGTATGGCCGGCCTCTATTTCTCCCTCCCTCTCTCTCTCTCTCTCTCTCTCTCTCTCTCTCTCTCTCTCTCTCTCTCTCTCTCTCCCTCCTTCCTTCCCTCCCTCCCTCCCT
>NW_021621323.1:4326109-4383907 GCF_004785775.1 Grammomys surdaster
CTCTCTCTCTCTCTGTCTCTACTACCCTCCTGGCTCCCCTCCCCATGCTCTGACTAAACTCTATTCTATACTATACTGGTGTGTGACTGACTCTTTATCTTTTTATAAACACAAATATATTAGTGATTCAAAACCTTTCGTGTACTGCCAAGCATGACTTCACTGTGCTTCCTGGAACAGAATGACTGGAGGTAGCTGAAATGCTTAGTTCATGGAGTGTGGGCAGCACTCACCCATCAGCTGAAAGGTCTTCGGAGCAAGGGCAAAATGTCATAGTCGTCGTCGTCGTGGCCTCGGTCTGAGTTACTCCACAGTTGCATGTGCCAGTTTCTCACATCAATCCCTTATAGCACATATGTGCAGGGTCTGGCATGACCTTGGTGGGGACAGAATGACACAGTTCCTGCCCCTGGGACAGGGCCAGAGAGTGTTGATGGCTACCATAGACATAAGGCTTGTTTGTATAATAATGTACATTTTTCACATTCCTCCTTTAAGGAATGTCCTGCCTGTTAACGTTAATGACTCCATGATAGTGAGAGACAGCATGAGTCCAGGAGGCAAAGGTGTAGTTAATGTCTCAGCAAAATGGTAACCGCTAGGAACTTCAAGACAGCCTTTAAGGCTGTGGAAAAGAACCCTAAAAACATGGGTTTGAAAATAAATAATTTCTCAAAGATGCAAAAAATAAGGATGCAATGTGAAATATATGAGAGGCTTCACAAATCTAAAGGAGCAGAGGTAGCTACACTATGAGCCAGTTTGTCAGATACAAAGGCAAGCAGATTCCTGAGTTCAAGGTCAGCCTAGGACACAGCAAGCTAAAGTATGCTAGAAAGGGTACTTTCAGGACAGAAACCCATCTAGTTAGTTCATAGGCTGTGCTTTTTACAGAGGCAGGCAGATCTCTAAATTCTTTTGCAACGTTAAAATTTTAGAAAATGTGTGCTTGCTGTTTCCAAAGAACTAAGGAGGTGGGGTTACGGGTACTGATTCATAGGACAATCAAAAGGAAACCTATGTAAATGATCCGATTAACAGGTAAAATAAAAGACTGGGCTTAAGATCTGCAGATGAGCTATCCAGAATTGTTTAGAATAGCAAGAGACAACTGCTTGGAGAACTGTCTCAAGTAGAATGTAAAGAAAGAGCTCTCTGCGGATCTCCAGAGAAAGCAGATCAGAGAAAATGAATGTAGAGAGAACAGGCTGGAAAGCCGTCTCCAGCAGAACACAGCCACCACCCCCCTCCCCAGCTTGAACTCTCAATTTGTTGTTTGTTTTTTCTGCTCCAAGACACCCTTCTCTCAGAACCCCACTCCAAGCTGAGGCTCGTCCCTTGGCACGTACACCCAACCCGTAGTGATCTGCTTGGGAACCAATACAACTTTCTCCCCAAGAATCTCATTCTGTTTTGTTGGAAGTTATTTTAAAATTTGTATTTATTGTTATTGTGTGTGTGTGGTCAATCTGAGTTCAATTCTCAGACATACATCACAGGAGAGAACGGACTCCTGAGTTGTCCTTTGACCCCCATGTGTACATGTGTATGCACACACAACATTAAATAGGTGTAATCTTAAGTTTTCTAGCTTTACGTTATCTAGTTACCTTTCTGTTTCACGCACCATATCACTAGCACGAATTTCCTAGACATTGTTAAGTGGTAACTCTGACAATGAGAATTCTGTATCTTAGTGGGTGCATCTCATAGTTCATTAACAGTTTATAGCTCCCTAAAGACAATAACATTCTCTGACTTTTTTTTTCATGCTTTAGGTGGCCCCACTTTATGGCTCTCTCAGAGCACCCCATACATAGGCTTTGTTTACTTCCAACTCAGCTCAGATTGTACCAGGAAATGAGGAAAAGAAAGAGCAGCAGGGTGCTCAACCAGCCATCTTGTGGGGAACCTAAGGACAGCACCGGCACTTTGTCTATGACAGGCATCCCCAGAGCAGATATTCACAGAGGCAACTGTGTCTACAGCTGTGCAGCTGTGCATCGGGAGGGCTGGAGACCGGCACATAGTAGTCCATGTGTCCTGAACCATCCCAGAGACAAACTGCCAGGAGTGCCAGAACTTGAACCTCTCAGGCATATAAGCAGAGATCACTTCTTTCCTGTAGATTCAGCCAGGCTTAGAGGTGAGTTTTTTGGTTTTTTTGTTTTGTTTTTTTTTTTTTTTTTTTTTTTTTTACAGTTTATACTATGCACAACAATCTCCAATACAATCCCTTTAAGAACTATTCGTTGCTTATTCATGTCACTGAAGGATAGAATTATGTCCACTAAACTTTTCAAAGTCCAAAAAAGAGGCCTACACAGAGCTCATTGTGTACTTTTAAAAATACTATTTTATTTATACTCATGTATAAAAAATGGCCATCCTGTCATTTTTGTATACATACTGATAATGGAAACAGAATTCAGTGACATGCATTTCAATCGTACAAAGAACACAATCGTGGCAGCATGGTTACAGAGAAGCAGAAGAGACGTCGTAAGCAGTGACTTCGTTCTCTCTGAGGAGCAGCACCTGAAGACTCAAATCCATTAGTAACACTCAGCTACACTGAGAACACAGAGGAAAGTTAGTGATTGTACTTAATTATTTTTACTAAGCCATTTCATCTTCCTCACAATGCGAAGAAATAAAATATAATCTCAAGAAAAATATGACCTCATTATTATTCTCAGTAAAAGGGTGTGCGGCTTATGGAGCGGAGCTGAGCAGGTGCCCTGGCCGGCTCATCTCCTCACTGTGCCGTCCTGACCCTGATGCTCTGGACAGATACCACTCACTCACTTTCAGGTGCCCACACTAACTCCATGGGAGCTGCAATAGAATGAACCATTTCTGTGGCGTTCCCAGATCTCACTAAGTAAGAAAAGATTTTATACACATAAATATAACAATTGATCTGTCTATAAATTATAGCGATAGGCGCTCCTTTAGTGTAGTCTGGAAAAGCGGCCTCTGAATACATAGATACTATTGTGGTCTGAGGATTGCTGGCCTGGTCCAGGGTTGCTGCAGTGAGGCCAAGGCATGCGTGTGTCAGAACCACTGCTGGATTAAGAGCCTTCCACAACTTTTATCAGTTCTTCAAATAGCGGAGCCAGCTCCTTTTCTAGGCTGACAATTAGTCCTAAAAGAGAGTTAAAAAATTAGAATGTTAGAAGATTTTTCTTATGAACTCTGAGCTAAAATAAGCCCTTTCTCCTCATGTGGCTTTTGTCAGAGTATTACACCACAGTGACAGAAAAGAAACTACGAAAGTATCTCTACATTCTCAATCACATTCAACTTGTCTCCAAGCATTCAAAATCTCAACACTGTCACTGAACTGACTGGTCTAGAGAATTGAGTCATTCAGGCAGCACCCTGTATGGATGTGCTCTGTTCAGTTTATGTTCTGTAAGCTTCCTTTTCGTAGGGTATTTCAATGTGAGCCACAAACAGCACAGAAAATGCAGCATCGAGCTGACTAGTTTCTACGGCAAAAACCCAGTGTCCTGCCTGCCTCATCTCAAGTGCATCTGGAAACCACCCTTGAGATGGACAGGGCCCAGGAGGGAGGCAGACGTGTGAACTGGGAATCAAGTTCAAGAGAAAACAGAGTTGGGGCTGAGGCACGGATGCCAGTCTCTCACTCTGTCGGTCCTAATCTGTCACACTTCACAGGCGTAACGCTATAAAGAATTACCATCCGCGTCTGTGGCCTGCTAACATACCTGTGTTGGCATTACTGCTGGCTATGAAACTCACCACCAGAGGCAGACGATTGAACTGAACCACCTAAAGAGAAAGATCTAAATAGTAATGCTGCAATTATACAAATCTAAAGAGCTGATCGCTGGGCTTTCAAGGCAAGCATTTTTTACCTGTCACAACACAGCAACTGTGTAGAATCACAGCTATGTAAGCTAACGAACGGCACCATCTACTGGAGTTAGCAATGACCTAACACACTTACAGCATAACAAGCGCTTTATTTTTAAAGTTTTAAGTACTTTTCCATAACAATTATTCTTTAAAAAAAAAAAAAAGATTAGGCTAAATATTAAAAATTCTACCCCCATACTAAAATTTAGACCTATACTAAAAACAATTTACACAATTTATAAAAATCAGTAAAGCATTCAGTAGCTATAAACTGTACAGACCTGGTAGGTATTGTAGTAGCAGATGATGCTTTTATTTTTTGAAAGTCCGAGTTTGCTGCCTTGGTCTGTGGCGAGGGCAAACGTGGATAAGAAGCCAGGCCTCAGGGCGTGCTCTGGAGCGCTGTCGTTAGCCACTGGGATGAGTGAGTAAGGAAACATTATGCAGAGTATGGTGGGAAGAGTTCTACAGCGAGTTTTAAAAAACATAAACCAGTAAAAGCCGAGGCAGGACAGGACATTGACCATGTTGAAAACCCTACCACTAACTGGGTCTCAACAACTCAGGGAAAACGGCTTGATCAGAAGGTCAGTGAGCATAAATAACTCAGGGAAGAAACATTGACTTACATGTAATAAAATGAATATTCTGGTCACCTGAGACTATAAATAAGTCACTATACTATACTATACTATAGCACTATACTGTAGATAGAACCAAATGGAAAAAGCTAGAAAGTCTTTTGCTCTCATACAAACCTGCAGCCCGATAGCTGGCTGTTGGCTTCATGTTCCTCTCACTCATTAAGGCTAGACTAGCGTCAGCTCCATCAGCTAAGTATGGGGTTTCAGTGGTTCACAGGGAGTCTGTGAAAGAGCATTAGGGCTGGAGAGTCACCTGAGCCCTCTTTATACGGGTGAGAGGAGGAAGGTGGCCTGTCCACAGCTGCCCAGGCTGTGTGGTGGGTGGCAGTCAATGGACTCTATCATGTCTTGTCACCAACTCATGCCCAGCTCTGGACAGGCAGTGTCTTCTCTGCATTTGACCATGCTAATGGATAAAATGGAAGAACTAAACCAGGTGACCTCTAAAGCATGTTTTAATCCTAATGTCTAAAGTTACCTGATCTGTTTGTCCTGATGTAGAAAAGAAACTGTACACAAAATGTGTAAGATACTATTTCATCTTTAATCTTTGGTAAGTGAAGCCAGTAAAGTCCACTTTGATCACGCCAGGAGATACAAACAGTAAACGACCTGCGTTCACACTACCTCTGTTACAGCAAATGTGTGCTAAAAAAAAAAAAAAGCCGAGGAAAGCCAAAACCACGCTGGGTGGATTTGGGGTGGTAGTGAATATGATCAGAACACACTGTATGCAGGCGTAGAATTCTCAAGAATTTATACAGATATAGTTTTTAAAAACTTCTTAGATTCTGACCAACTAAACTAATAATGACATTAAAGTTTTAAGAAATATATTTCTAGTAAAGAAGCAAAACAGTATAAGATTAAAACCCATGAGTGTGAGCTAGTACCGTGGTTTAGGGGTTGGCAGCCAGCCTGCCTTGCACACACACTTTCAGCACGAAAGATATGTTTAATGGTTTGTATTATGCCATAAGCATCTTCAAGGAAAACCAGGCCTACAGTAGACGCACAGAGATTTTAGATGTTACATGCTCCAGCTGACATGTATGTCACTACAGGTTCCATGCCAAGTCCTTAACACACAATGTACAAACTTCCTCAAACAACTAAAACAGTCTTTCCAGTTTATTGAAATAAGCTCTACGTATTTTTAATTATTGAAATATAAAACAGTTTTCATCAACAGTAAATGTCCCAGATACATGAGGTAGTCAGTTTTACCTTTAATAACAGGCACCCCGTCTCTATCTGACACAACAATTGCATGGAGCCCTTCAACACTACAAGAAAACAAAGTTCAGTATTACAAAATCATTTGATTTCTATGAATATGTATCTCAGATTCATGGTGGTAATTCTCAAGAAAGAATGAATACATACATATATATATATATATATATGTGTATATATATATATATATATATATAAAAATAAATTTTTTCCCCCTTCCTCCAGCACTATAGACTGAACCCAGGGAGTTGCAAACTCTAGCAAGGGCTCTACCACCAAGCTAAGTCCCCTGCTCTGTTTCATGCATGTTTCTGAAAAACCTATGTGTGCATATGTGTGTGTGTGCATACACACTATTTGTTAAACTATTTTCCCAGCTGTGTTTATGAAAACTTCTCTAGAAATTCAATGAATGTGTACTACTGAAATGTTGAGAATATTTACAACATGCATGTTTATTATTGAAGAATAAAGTTTATGTTTTATCATTCCATGGTTTATAGAAGCAGAAAAGGGTTCAGCTGTGGTGACAGTGACAAAGGTAAAAACAAAAGAATCTCTGTGCATTTTATTTTCCTCACTCTTTCTGATACTGGATTTCTAGATTTTAAGGCACTTAGTATTTCCTGATATTGTGATACTGACTCTACAAGTTTAGAATCTAAGCTGAGTGGCTACCAACCAAATAATCTTACACTAAGGTAAAATCACTACTGTGGGGGGTGCCATTAGAAGATCTGTAGGGAGAAGATGGCCCTGGGGAAGTGGCAGCTCAGCTGAATATTAGGACATTGAGTAATAGAAATGGGTGTGTGTATGTGTGTGTGTGTGTGTGTGTGTGTGAGTCATTCCTTATGCACTAAGCAGATCTGTTCTCAAAGTGTGTATGTTTGTGTGAAAGAGTATATGTATGTATGCATGTATATCTGTGTGTGTACGAGAGAGAGAGAGAGAGAGAGAGAGAGAGACAGAGACAGAGACAGAGACAGAGACACAGAGACCATTTGCATGTGAAGTAAGAGGCCAGCCTCAGGCCTCCTAGCCAAGCTGGCCATGAGCCTCCAGGGAGTCTCCTGTCCCCACTTCTCATTTCACCATAGGAGCACTGACTTCATTTGAGTTCCGAGGACCCAAACTCAGGTCCTTACACCTGTACCTTAAGTCTTTCTTTACCTACCAATATGTATATTCTCATTAGTTAAAAATAAACAGGCAAACAAACAAAAAACCATCTGTGCGCCCACTTGTGTATGTACATGCATGAAGGTACCTTCCAAGGCCAGAAGAGAGCATCGAATTTCCTGAAACTGGACTTAGAAGTGGCTGTGAATTACTCAGCAAGGATGCTAGGAAATGAACACATCTGTGTTTTTCACAAAACCAGCAAGTGCCCTTAAATACTGAGCCATATCTCTAGCCCTTTAAAGTCATATTAAGTGAAAAAGAAACTTCAGTTTTGAAAAATATACCTTAAGTGACATGTGTGGGCAAGCCTGTGTGTGCGTGTGTGATGCACATCACATGCACATAAGTGCGCACACACACACACACACACACACACTCCTATCTGTGTCTGTTTGCCAGTACATAAATAACTTATGATACCAGATGCTTTCAGCAATGGACTAGCTACCAGACAGCATGACTGCAGGACAGGCATAGGAAGCTTTGCAACCTTGAATTTTGTAAGTATATTATCTACTCAGAAAAAAATCACATTAAAAGACAGTTGCTCAATATATTAATAAAATGTTAGAAAAATCTGTACAGCACAGGTGAGTTCTAATTTCCACAGTAATTAATTTAAATAGTAACTAATACACTGAAGGAGGTAATAAAGTAGAATGTTCTTTTTAAGGGATTACAAATCCAGAGGCACAAGCCTGAGAATGCAGAACAGCTACATTCTTAAAGCACTCCTTTTTAGAAATCAGGTCACAAATATAGAAGTTGTTTCCAATTCTACACACAACAAAGACTGGTTTGAATAGATTTTACTAATAATAACTGCTGGGCTACAAGAGACATATTCATAGGAAATAATTTTATTAATCAGAAAATAATCTAACATTTACTAAAAGCAACACTTTTCAGCCTGATAACTGTGTTACATTAGTATTGAAGACATCATCCTGGGGCTGACAGCGTAGCGGAGTGTTTGCTGAGCATGCAGAAGGCCCTGGACTCAGACTTTGGCTCTCTACTCACCATCCCTGCAAAGCTTGCTCAAGGCACAGACCAAACTGTTTGTCATATAACTACAAACACTGGCTACTGTAAAACATGGAAAACCCGAGATTTCTAGGGGAGAGGGTCACTAGATTTTAAAATACAAACCCAAGAACAATACTTAACAGAGAAAATCACATTTTATTGATACCCGGAACTACCTGACTTTGTTGAGAAGTACAGAAATAAAGTAGTTAAAACCAAGAATTCGCGAAGCCACAGAAATGCCTCAGTGGTTGAGAGGACTGGATGTTCTTCCAAACAACCAGGTTCAAAGTCCAGCACTTGCATGTCAGCTTATAACCATCTGTAACTTCAGTTCTAGGGGACCCTCTTCTGAACTCCAGACACCAGCTAAGACATGGTGCACAGACATACATGCATACAAAACACCCACATAAATAAAATTATAAAAATAAAAACAGAAATGGCAAGAATGCATATAGCCAGCAAACCCACGCACCCAGCCACAAATCAGAGTTCACGGTGCTATTGTTTGTCTGTTCTTCTTGTTCTTAGGGTCTGATGAGCCTGTTTACAAGAAATGATTTGCAAATATGAACCAAAGTGGTCTCGGCCCTTATGAAAAGTGGGATGTAATCCCTTCCCTGCTGATATGCTGTGACTAATATTCCTCTGCCCCTTTGGAAGTGCTGCAGATCGAATCCAGGGCCTTCCGAGTGTGACATACTCTCACTGAGATCCATCCTCAGTGTATCTTCACAGCATTACTAATCTGCACATATCTCGTGTATTAGCCCCACCTTACGGAGCTTTCTGTTTGGTTAAAGGTAAATTGTCAGAATTCGAAAGTAAAGCAACATTTACTTTCAACGGTTTATGGTCACTGTTAAAGCGCAGATAGAAAGCCAGGGGTGCTCAGCGGAAGTGAGTTTACTGACATGAGTGAGGAAAGCAGTCGGATGAAAACACAACACGCACATCAATGGAGGCTCAAGGACTTCATAGCTTGGGAAGTACACGGGATGAAACGTGGGGAGCTGATCAAAGGAAGGAGGAGCACATCAACTGTGAAGGACAGGAGAGAAAAGATGCCTGTTCCGAATCTGAAGCCATACGACACAAACAGGCCCGTTTTTGGTGACTCAATAAATTACTCAATGTTTCTTTTGCTTTTCAGCTGCCATTTCAAGTATTTTTATTTACTGTATGTGTGCGTGCCTGTGGTCAGAGGACATGTGTGGGGGTGGTTCTATACTTCAATCACACATGTCAAGCCATCCCTAGAACTCAAAGTTACAGCAAGTGCCTTTACCCACTGAGCCATCTAACGGTCCTGTTGTTGTTCTTTTGAGAATCTCATGTAGCCCAGGCTGGCTTTGAACTTCTGTCACCTTCCAAATGCTGGAATGACAGGCCTATTCACCATGCCCTTTCACATTTTTTTTTAATGCTCTGGATTCCTAAGCAAACGTTAGTTATCATATTTGTTTGTGCGCTGGTTAATTTTTTGTCAAGTTGATGACCAATGTGGGCTCATCTGGGAACTGGGAACCTCAATTCAGAGCATGCCTCCACCATCAGACTGGCCTGCAGGTAAGTCTGCGGGGCATTTTCTTGATTAATGAATGATGTAGGAGGTCCCAGGCTCCTGGGGTAGTACCACATGGAGCAGGTCATGGGGAACAAGCCAGTAAGCAGCACTCCTCCATGGCTTCTGCTTCAGTTCCTGCCCTGCCTTTTCAAAATGAAGCGTCCTCTGAACTGCCCTTTCTCCTCATGTTGCTTTCTGTCAGCGTTTTATCATTGCTATAGAGAACATACGAGGACAGTGTGCCGTTCTCAAAACATTTGTAATCAATAATAAGAAAAGTCTTCATGTTTTGAAAAGTTATATGGTTAGAAAACAAGTCTTATTTCCCCCGCTAATTGCTAACACCCTCCTGCATGGTTTTAGCTCGGACCACTGCTTCCACTGTCATTCATCAGTTAGAATGCAAAGCTGTCACTGCCTGCCACGTTGGCCATTTGTGTAAAAAAGAACCAGCAGCTGGTCTCTGCAATTTGCCATTTTATCAAGAGAAAGAGAATTAAAATTAACTTTATTTAATTAATTTAATTAAAATTAATTAAAGATTCCATTAACATAGAATCTATAATAATCATTATCTCACTTAGCATACCAATGGTGTTTTCTATAAACGACCATATAAATCACAACCAGAACACGCTGTTACTCATTTCCACTGATCTATAACCAGAGAAAAAGCATAAGCCACACGTCAAACAATTCAAGCAATCTAAATGAATGTTAGTTAACTTTCTCAGCCTAGAGAGATAAATTGATAACCACACACAACCACTTATGACTTAGATTGGGAAGATACGAACAAGGGCTTCATAGAGTATTCTGCTAGATGACCTCAAGTTATTCAATCCAATCTGGTTGATTTGTTCTGGAATATGAAAACACAAGTCTCTGGCATTCTTCCCCTCCCTCCTGTCTCGTCCCTAATGATTACAAGTTTTGAGTTACTTGTAGAAAGATACAAATGTACACAAAAGATGTGCTTGTCAACAAAGGCATCGTTTTTCTACATTAACCTAAAAGTGAGTTTCAATGAGTTCAAGTGAGAAAGCCCTCTGGATGAGTAAAATATGTTATAAGAAATCTGCTAAGCTTAACACCTGGTAACACTTTGTAAGAATGGCACATAAAGCACAGTGTGGAAGCAAGTTTGTTTTTCAAGTATGAACTGTTGCCTGAGCCTAGTATTTTTGGATTATGCTGACCCAGCAATTAGGTCCCGATAGTAACATTAAAAATAATGGCAAGTTTTAAGCTTTTTTTCTTAAATGTATGTAAGAACTTTAAACAATAATCTAATAAACAACTAAGATAGTGTGTCTTTTTTTAAAAAAAGAAATTGAAAATAGCAAGAAATCTAAGTTCCCCCAGCATCTATCTCCTACTGAACCATAAACAAGTCATTCAACAGCTCTAGCTTTGAGTTACCTATCTAGAAACTCAAGTCATTGCTTATGATACTTGGGGTTAGTTTGTATTTAAATGTGGTAAATTATTACCATGACATTTATAATATACTCATTTTAAAAGGAGAAACAAAATGGTTTGTAAGATTAGAATGTTGTGCAGAGTTTATTCAGCAACAAATTAGTGACTCTTACCTTGGCAACTTTTTGTATAGGAATCGCTTTAGGTCCTGAAAGAGAATAATTTTTTAAAGACCATATTACATTGTGCTGTTCTAGCCCTGTCCACATCCCTAAAGGACATGGCGTCACCATTTGTAACTGGCGTTTCAACGTTGACTTGTATAACCTGGGAGAAGTTAGTTAACCTTTTCTAGGCCTCAGTTTCATTACATGTTTCATCACATGTATACAGGGATAACCACAGACCCTACATAAGAACGCCGTCAAATGTTATGAAGGTGTATAAGTCAGTGTATTTGGAACTGGGAAACACAAGTACATATTTGCTGTAAAATGAGACCATGTGCTTCATAATAATTTACATCCTGATGCTACGGTATTCTCTTGGAACTGTCTATAAATCTCTTCCCATGTCCGTACAGATTTTCCATGATTGTCTTCAATGATCCTAATTCAGATATTCTACTTTAATATTCAGTTTCTTGACAAAGACAATGACAGTGTGAAGATTTAACAGGGAGCATGGCTAGGACTAAGAGAACAGAAGGCCACCACCTTGTCTCATACACTCATCTAAAAGCACGGACAAGTCACCTAACAATTACGACCTCCATTCTAAATGTGTGCTGTTTTGCACCTCTCCAAACCTGAATGGGTATCCTTTTCCATGTTATCAGCACGAACTTTTGCTCTCGTCTTAAACAGACACACAGAAACGGAACATAGGTTGTTAAAGGGGCACCCGTTAGAAATCCTTAGATTCCTAATGAGACACCGAGAGCATTTATTTAGTGGGAAAGGGTTCAGAGCACAGTCCTATGGAACAGGTACTGACTGGAAGGGCAGTCAGTCATCCTTTAGAATTTCCAATGTTACCCGCACAGAGTTCTTGTACGCTCCAATAGGATTAGGAGGAGGGAAGAATATAGTTCTCTTAGGCTAAGACACCTTAGTGTCCCACCACAACCGTTCCTGAGAGAAACTTAGTACAAGATCCTTACTACAGATCTGGGAAGAGGGGCGAGGCTGAGGACGAAACAAATTTCTACCTCTCTCCTCTCAGAAGCCTCATGCAAACCTCCCACATGCCCTTTTTCTTGGGAAGGGGTGTCAACTCACATCCGCCATGATGAACCCCTTTCTCTCGCAGAATCAATCTCCACTCCTGGAAAGAAAACTTCCGTGATTCCCCCCGCACCCGGGGCTTATTCACCCTCCCCAGACCCGGCCAGCATCACGAGATCCATCCTCGCCAGGGCCAAGCGAGAGTTCTGGATCTCCGTCAAGGGAGTGGGGAGGTCCTCGGGACCCTGCCGGGTGGCCGGCCCGGACTGCCCACCTCTCCCCAGCCACCCTGTCCCCGGGCTGAGAAAAGGGGCGACCTCTGCGGACGCACGCGCGCTCCAGCCTGGGAAGACCTGCCCGGGTGTTCCCGCAGTTCAGTCGCCTATCTGTAGCCGCCTGTCAAGTCGCTGTCACATTACTCGTGACCTCCGCGGCGATCCAGGAAGCACTTGCTGTACCCTCCAGAACCGGTGATTCGGAACTTCCGGGGAGCCTCGGCGGAAACTGCGCGCGCGGCCGCTCCGCCCTCCCCCCCACCCCCCACCCCGAACGGAGTTTTCTGCGCCTGCGCGCTGCGCCATGAGGGTTGCATCTGAACTCTCTGAGCCCTGATTTCCACCCAACACAGCTACAACGGAAAGCCGGTCCTGTGCGTAGTATGCATACTTTTCCCCCAGATCCATAATGTAAATCTTTTTTTGTGAATGAAGACTCTTGAGGAGCACGAACTGAACAGCCTTATTAGAAGTCCCAGGTCCTCAGATGACCCAATTTACAAGTCAGTTTCCGAAGGGTGCTACCTACATGTTTTTTTCTTGAGTTTTTACCTAGAAGTGCAGGAGCCATGGGCCTGTGGGCTCGTTTGTCAAGTCTGTTTTGAACATACATGCACTGAGCTTCCTGTTTTGGCTTTTGGACCTCCATTTGTTGTATCTTCTAAAACAGCAACAACAACAACAAAAACAACCAAAAACCTATCTATATCTTTTGTTGATGTTTGTACATTCAAGAAAGCATTCTTGTAAGGGGAAGGCAAGAATGCTTAGCAAAAGGGAGGCTTCTTCATTTGCTTTGGCCGAGTGTTTGACAAACTAAAATCACCTGGGATCTAAATACTCCCCAGTGGCTGCCTGAGCTCCAGGGAAATTGAGGCTGATGGCTTTTGCTGCAGATAAGCTAGCTCTTAACCTCGTGTGTTCTTAACAGTAATATACCGTTAAAGAAAACGCACATTCAACGGGAGCACCTACTTTGGAGTTCTTCTACTAAACCATCACATAAGTTTCTTTTCATTTCCATTAAGTTTTAATGCTTTTACTCTTTGAGGATTTCATACAGTGTATTTTGATCATATTTACTCCTTCTGCTCAAACTCCTCCCAGGTTCACCTCCATGTCTATACCCTCCAAACTGTGTCCTCCCCCCCCCCCATAACACATCAAATCCAGTTTGTGCTGCTCATCTGCTCCTAGGCCTGTGGGACTATCCAATGGAGTATGGTCAACCTACCAGGGACCACCCTTACATAACACTGACACTTCCTCTCTCAGACCATCAATTGTCCATACCCCTCATTATAGGTAGGCTCATGAACCGTCCCCACCGCATGCTGGAGTGTTGGCTGCCTTGATCTCGTGCAGGCCAGCTCAGCTGTGTGAGTCAGCATGTTCGTGATAACATCGGTTGTCCCAGACTGCATGAAGTTGTTCTCTAGTCTTAGCCTCACTCTTATTTCGTCCTTTGAGTTTTAGCTTTAGTTTCTCAGTGAAGTCTTCCTTGACCTTTCCAGAATAGTGAAGGTACTCTAGATCAATGTTAATAAATAGATAAATGTTAATGCATGGATAAATGTTAATAAATAAATGTGATCATCTCACGTTTACCAAAATTAAAACATTCATTTCCTGGACAATAATGTTTTCTTGATTAAATTTACACTTAGAATATTGTCTTAATCCGTGAATAATTCCCAACTCCTAGCTCATTATCTGTGACACAGCAGGGATTCATACATTTATTGAATGAATGAACATAAGAATAAGCATATCAAGAGGTTAATATGCTGGGCATGGTGGTGCATGCCTTTCATTAATCCTAGCACTTGGGAGGCAGAGGCAGGCAGATCTCTGTGAGTAGGCGGCTAGCCTGGTCTACATAGTTCCAGGATAGTGAGAGCTATATAGTGAGACTCTGTCTCAAAAAGAAAGAGAAGAGGAAGAGGAAGAAAAAGAAGAAGACAAGAGGAGGAAGAGGAGGAGAAGGAAGAAGAAGAAGAAAAGAAGAAAAGGGAAAAAAGATAAAAGGATAAAATATAATGAAGACAAGCCTTTTATGGTGAGAACATCCCTTCTTTTTATTCATATGTTGAGATAAATTACAGAGACTGAAAGACAAAAAATTTGTAAATCATTCATTAGAACATTCATTAAAAATCAAAAGCAGCTTAAGAGTTCTCACATGAAACCTTATATAAGTCTGATATAACATTACATTTTTACAAATCAGACCTTTCATTTTTAAACCTAATTATGTGGTCTTGAATGCACTAGAGAAATCTCCTTCACCAGTAGCACTTCATGTTACACACACAAGGCTTCCATTAACATCGAAACCCCATATCACACCGTGGAAATTACCTGCAGCTTAAAAACAAACAAACAAACAAACAAACACCCTAAAACTTTAAATGGAACGTCTCACGTAGCAATCTAAAGACCAGAAGTAAAGCAAAAATGAAGCACTTTTTAATCCAAATAAATTACAGATCCCAATTGTTTCTGTCTTGCTGTAGACACCCAAGTCACAGACAATTCGTTTGGAGGGGACTGCTGAAAGCACTACAGTGTCACTCAAAAGTGCCTTCCCATGGCACAGTCCTGTTGAAAGGCTAAGCATAACCTTACAGAGAAACCCGCAAGACTTGCCAGCACTTGCATCAGGTGTCTGTCACCTCAATGCAGTTACTAGACAGCTCAGTAACCAGTCATCCCGAGTTTTAATAACTTATGAAACCAGGACATTTTGAGAACCACTTCCGGATTACCAGGCTCAGAGAGATACAATTTTACATGACACACGGGCCTTGTGATAGGAACCTGCACTAAAACATGGAGATCAACTGAAAATATTTCACACTGATGAGATTCTATTGACGAAAGGTCAATTTTAAAAATAAGAACCCACCAATGGAAGCCCTGCGCTGTGCAAACAGTATGGTACTTATTAAACAATCACACATCTGAGGTATTAGCTGGAAAAAATATATACATTTTTATATATATATATACACTTATACATGGACAGATGCACAGACTAGTCACAAATCTATTGGCCCCTACACCAGCAGAAGATCAAATGAACTGAAAAAGAACCACATAATAGGAAAAAGTTACACAGAGGGCATTTACAAAAATGTGTTACATAATCCTTAATATAAGGAGCATGTTTTGAATAATTGCTTTGAGGAAAATAATGTTTCCATTTATAGGAAAGTATCTGTCTTATCGAAATGAAACCAAAAGGGAAGCCTGGACTCAGGACCGTGATGCCTACAGATTATTAAAGGTTTGTAAAAATTGCTTGAATAACCTGGTTCTATCTACTTTTATTTTTATTTTTTACTGTATTTGGGACAGAGTCTTACAAGGTACCCGGGCTAGCCTCAAATCCATAATGTGTCTTCCTCACTTGGTCTCCCAGGTGTTTGGACTCCATGTATGAGCTACCATGCCTGACTGCCATGTGCAATGGAAAACTGGATTGTAGAGGGGAAAGTATGTGGAGGTTATTGTTGGGCTATTCTTTTATTTACAATGGTTTACAGAGAATTTTGACGATTTTTAAGCCATATTCTGATATGGTGACAAGACAAGGGTTTTTAACTCTTCCATGATTAAAATTCAGGCTGTTCACTTTCATACATTTTTCCGTATAAATAATAAAAAGTGTTCTGGGTTTCCTCTCAGTTTCCCTCACTCAGTAAAAGGATGGATAGCAAAATGTCTAGAACTAAGATCAAGCTTCGTGTGGAGAAGCTAAATAAAGACCTTCGTTCCTCTTTTAACCACGTGGTCCTTTGTTATAATACTCGGCTAACTGAAATGATGGCTCAGGTGGCTCTGCTCCACCAAGAAACATTTCACTGCTTTAAAAAGTGGGAGCTGTTTGTTTGGTTGTTTTGTTATTTTTTTTAAACGAAATATCTGAAAACACAGTAACAACCATATCATGTTTTAAGTACCAGTATTTCTAATATTATTGATAAAGATTTCCTTTTTATTTTACATATCAGTGTGAGAGGTTTAACAACAAGAAAAATTAAGCATAAAAGTGCATTTGAAGTTAAGGGCTGCGTTCCACATTCCTGCTCTGTGAAGACCTAACACAAAATTCCTGCTCTGTGAAGACCTAACACCCAGCACTTTAATGCACTGATGTACACACACACACACACACACACACACACACACACCTTAAATAACTTCATTTTTCTGATTATGGAATGAAAGCAGGTCTCAAATGTGATTTTCATTTGTTAGATGGAAAACCTGAGCTGTCTCAGCGCTCAGTGAACCTGTCTGGTTTAAAACAAGGATTTAGAGCTAACTAGGTAACTAATCCAGTGCATCCAGGAAGAAGGGAAAGGAAAGGAGCAGGTGTGTTGCTGTTTCCATTCCTGTGTGTGTGTGTGTGTTTCTCTATGTATAAAGCGATAGAATGTCAATTACTAGTAAGTATAGCTACTATTTCCAAACTTACAAAAGAAAACAAATTAGAAACTTATTAAGACGCTAAGGTAAAGAGCTACTGGGTAAAGATAAAAGTGATCAAATGAAATTAAGGAATTCCATGTAGCTAAAAATAAAACAGGAAGATATTGGGATTTTTATTATAAGAGTAATCAGCACGCACAAAAAAAAAAATCTTTCAGCTTAAGCTTTCTAAGGACACGTAAAATTCAATTCAAAGATACCAACAGGTCCTTGCCACTAGACAGGAAGCATAAAGGATTCAGTGTTTACTGACGTCCTTTCTATGTAGTTTAAGATACTGCACTCAACCAACATCTCCCACGGCTACTCCCAAGTACTGTTTACTCTAACCCATAAATGGGATACACGTGATAGGGTGTAGCAACGAACCTCAAACATAATACTGTATGTCATACCATGTATGACTTCATGCTGTGTTCACTTCCCTCAATCTGATAACCTGACCTATCTACCCTACCCCACTAAAACTGGAAAAGTACATCAAAAATTTCTACAGGTTTTCTGACAGCTATGAGCCTTCAAAGTTAATTCAAATGTTACATTTTAAAGTGACTTATTCTTATAGGCTCAAGAAGATATTTAAAATTCTATGACATGGGCTCATGTTTGCAACGTGTACTGACAGAACAATACAGAGATTAGCATGGCCCCTGTGCAAGGATGACACAAGAAATTCAATAAGCTTCTATATTGTTTAATTTCACGAATGAAAGGTAAATAGAAATTAAAAACAGACACAGTGAACTACTTGAAGAAAAAGAGGAAAAGTGGGAAATGAAATCAGAATACATCAACACTATCAAATGTAAACCATGTGGACCACAGGCCACACTGAAGCGGAGATAGAACTTTGCAATTTCAAATTTCCATTAAAACAAAACAAAAAAAAAAAACCAACAAACTGCCTGTTATGTTTTGGGTCCATAGGTGAATGCTACAGCCAGCTTTTGTCAAAGCAACTTCTTTTATTTTTTTAGCGGGCAGAAGTAACTGTGGAGCTTCTGATGGTCACAGTAATGAGAAGACGTGACCATTGAGCGCTCAGCCTAAGTGAGACATCTAACATTACCCACTTCAAGGATCAAAGAGCATCATGGGACAGTGGGTGGAGACAATGCAAGAAGAGTGAAGTGTTTGTGGAACACTGTTTCCCGGCCACGCCACAGTCATCCATCACTCTTTGTGGTTCTGCACAAGGTCTCTGTAAGACTGGGCCTGTCCACGTCCTGCCCTGGAGGAGGAGGGCATCATGAGGTCCACCCATCCCCCCCTGATGATCTAAGGCAGTTAGTGGTTGATGAGAGAAGGAGACACAATTTCTTCAGGGTTGCAGGCACTGGCGCTTATGCTCCTGTAAATAAACCTGACCTATGCCCCTATATACAACCATAATAAAAAATAATCATTATCATCATCAATAACAACAGCAACAACAGCATCATCAATAACAACAACATCATCATTATCATCAACAACAGCAACATCATCATCACCATCATCATCAACACCAACAGCAACATCATCATCAACGGCAACAAGTCTTGAAAGGTGAAGAGGGACGTGCTGGGAAGAAGTGAATGAGTGAAGTGGGAGGGGAGCAGGAGGGTGTCACAGGGGTGAAGACGATGAAATGCATCCTATGTGTGTATGAAAATGTCATAATGAGACAGACCCACTGTCCTATATAATTAATGTGTGCTAATAAAACACATTTTTTTTTAAAAAAAAGAAGAGATAAAAATGAAAAAATTACACAGAGTTACCAGGGAGAAAGAGCTATACCTCTATAGTGACTAGCTGAAGTCTGTCTGAAGTTAAAAGCTATACAACAATCTGCAGGCTGGTGAGATGGCTCAGTGGTAAAATACTTCCTGCAGAAGTCTGACAACCTAAGTTCAATCCACAGAATTGAACAAGGTATAAAAAGAGAACCAACCCCTGCAAGGTGTTCTCTGACCTCTACATGTGCCTCTTGGCACATGTGCTCTCTCTCTCTCTCTCTCTCTCTCTCTCTCTCTCTCTCTCTCTCTCTCACACACACACACACACACACACACACACACACACATACACACACACACACACACACAGCACAAACATAAGAATAAATTAAATAAAACCATTTCAAACAGTTGCGAGTATCGCAGGAATGGCCGAGCAACTGAATCACAAAATCTTGAGGCTGAATGTTCTGCATTAAAGGCGATGCTAAAAGAACAAGAGGAGGATCCCGGCAACTCTGGCTGCATATGAAAAGGAAACTATGGAAAGTTGCTGAGTTGAAGCCGTGTATGCAAAGCATCATTCTTTACATCTCCAGTAGAAAAACCAAGACCTAAAAGAAGTGCACTGGACTTAGGGAGCACTTCAAAGAAGAGCAAAGGACATAGGTGAACAAAAAAACGTAAGAATTTTGTTGCCACAGAGCCTTAAAAACTAGAGAATTTGAAGTGGATATTTCAATGGACATGTTAAACACGAGATCAATGATCTGAATGGCAAATAGAAAACTAGGTGTTCCTCTGAAAGAAAGCATTATTACTAGGTGTGGGAGCACGTGCTATTAAACCCAGCGGGGGTGGGAGGTGGGGGGGCAGACCAATCTCTGAGAGATCCAGGCCAGGCACATCTCCATTGAGAGTTTGAGCCAGCTAGAACTACATAGTGAGACCCTGACTCAAAATTAATAAAACAAAACTAAACAACAACAACACAGATACCATGAGCATCCACTAAAACCACCATAGAAGCAGTCTCCTGAGGACCAGAGGATACGAGGAGAAGCTCCAAGCCCATCATCTTGTAGAGAACAAGATCAGCAGGGGATGAAGATACAAACAAATTTAAAAAATAATAATGGCTCGATGGAATTCAGAAACCTGCAAAGTGGACAGTGAAATGACAGCTGAGGAAGGAGAGTCTAACGAAAGAACTGAAAACCACAAAGAGCTGTGTTCAGGGGCACGCAACCTTAGAAAAACCACTCGCACAGACTAAACAGCACTACTTCTGGCTAGCGGTGAGACAGAAAGTTTGCTGAAGGATGCACAACAGATCGGAAGGCTCTGAGAACAAGGCCATGAGTGCCCTGGACCTGTGAGCGTGACACTAATGCAAAACTCAGCTGCAGGTTTATTCTAACCAAAGAGCAGTGATTCCTACATTGAGCCCTCTGCCTTCGTGAGAGCATGCAGCAGAACCTGAGCAAGAGGCAGCCACAGTCAACAGACACATAGTAGAGAAGGAAACAGCTGCTGTGGAATGTGGTCCTTTGAAGTTAGTCCTCTCAAGATTCTACCGTAGGGAGTAAGGAATATATGTAAATTGTGAGGGAAAGGTTTTTACTAAAGATGAGTAGCTATATAGCATTTTTAATAGTTTCGCATGATGTATTATATGAAAACTTAAAATGGACATTTACGTTTTTGTAGCACTCCTAGTTTTAACGGTCATGTCTAGAAGGGTGGTTGGCTTCTCCAGACTCTGAGGACGCTGTGTGTAATTCAACCTACTAATAATCAGGTATTTTTACTGAAGGACCTGAGGACAGAATACAAGAGACTGCTTGAGTTCAATGAATGACATAAATCAATAATATTTAGGGAGAAATCCTTACACAAAAGCACAAAGCCACTCTGCCTAACATTCTTGTTCTTGAGCGAGGGATTGGGGGCAGGATATATGACAAAAAAAACCACCAAAAACATGTTTGTAATCCTTTAACTGTATGAAGCAGAACCCTTAAGCCATTACTACCATTAAACATACAAGACCAGAAGTCACGCCAAACTCAATAAGCAGCAAAGCCTCAAGTCTCAGCTGTATTTCCCCACTTTACAGATTTTGTTACAAGGAACTTATTCTAAAGACCTGATGAGTGGCCTGGGTGGTGGAGTGCAGCATGCTCTGATGGCTTGCTGCCAATCACTGCTCTAGCTGCTTGCCATCAATCACTGCTCTATGCTTGCTGTCAATCACTGCACTAGGTACTGCTCTATCTCTGCATAGGGCTACTGTGACCCAACACACCATGCTGTCAAGTAAGCCAGCCGCAGTCGGAAAGGCACAAAGCTGGGTGTTAGTGGTCATTTTGTTATTACTTATTTGTAGAAGAATCCATTTGCTTTGGGGGTCTTGCTTCAGTTATCTCCATGAAACTGAATTTCCACAGGAACAAAGTTCATCTTTTGTTTCATAAGCTTCAGTAGCCTTGAAAGACAGATAAATGAACATTTGGGGCTAACTTTTAATTACTGGAATTGTGAATGGCATAACTGCAACTTACCATTGAAAACTCGCTCAGCGTAATATTTATCATCGTATTTTTGTTAAAATCTATCTTATAGCATTTCATTCCTACGTATGGCTTAGCAATTCATAAAACTAAAGAGCATACTGATAAGTCAACACCAGTTCACTTACGTCATTACGTATTCTGGAATATAAGAACAATATTAAAAATGTCAATTCCTTCTACACTCATATAAGATTGTACATAAAGTTTTTTTTTTTGAAAAATTTTCTCAGTTTAAACTGCACACACCCAAACACCTAATGGGAAATGTGACTGTGTTCATTCTGTCAGCCTGAAGGAAGTGTCTCATGGAGCTAAACACTAACATCATTTAAATAAAAGGCAAGCGCTCATATGTATACAAAAATCATCCTAAAAATATTTACATGGCAAAGGAATAATGGAGAATCACAAAACTGGCAATTGCTACAGGTGTGATAATCCTCTCCAGACTTCGTAAGGAATCATATAAGATTTTAAAGTTAAAGTAATTGCAGAAGCATACTAAAATACTTAGTTCTCAGTTCTTACTATTGAAATGAGCCAGTAGATCATTAACAGTCCGAGATGTCAGGAAGCAACTACTCAGCTTAGTCTTTAATCAAATCTTCTTCGGCTTCATGGCGACATGACATTTACAGAAAAGACAGAGTACACGAAAAGGAGCAGGCGGGACTCCCGGATTATCCCCCCTTGTAGAGACTGGTCAGCCGTTCCAGCTCTTTGCAGTTGTCCATGCTCAGGGCGTCTGCCTTCCTCCGCAGCCTTTCATCACGGTACACTTTTGCTGCATACTGCATATCTGTTTCTGTATGCCAAACGTTTGCTAGTTAATAATAATTTACATTGCTTTAGTTGCTTAAGTTTAAATAATGCTTTAGAGACGTTCATATGTATACACACACACACACACATACATAATTCTCTTAACTGACTTTGAAAAAAGAAAGAAAGGAAGAATCAAGTAAGATTCCTAAAAACTATTTCACTTGGACTTTTTCTTTTATTTAAAAGAATTTTTCTTTGGGACAGGGTTTCTACATAGTCCTGAAACTAAGTAGACCAGGCTGGCCTTGAACTCAAAGATCCTCCTGCCTTTTCCTCTGAGTGCTATGATTAAAGGTGTGCACTACCACACCCGTTGGGCTTTTTCTTTATATAACTTTACTTTGAACTTAGCACACAGAATCAACACAAAAAGTAAATAAGGCTACAGCCCTGCTACTTCCTCCCAGAGCCCTTCCCCTTCACCCCTGAGCCAAGTGGTTTAAGGGACTCCTCTGGAATCCCCTCTGGGGATTTTCTAAGCATGAGAATCACGGCTGCCAGAAACAGTGTTTGTGGTGTTTTTGTGATAATTCCAATAGTTAAGAACACAAATAAGCCGGGCGGTGGTGGCGCACACCTTTAATCCCAGCACTTGGGAGGCAGAGGCAGGCAGATTTCTGAGTTCGAGGCCAGCCTGGTCTACAGCGTGAGTTCCAGGACAGCCAGGGCTACACAGAGAAACCCTGTCTCGAAAAACCAAAAAAAAAGAAAAAAAAAAAAAAAGAACACAAATAAAAACATGTTCCTCCTCCCTCTCTTCCTCTACCTTGTTCTTCCTGAGAATGGACTTCATTAAATAGCCCAAGCTGGCCTCAAACTTATGGTCCTTCTGCATCAGCACCCCAAGTGCTAGGATTGGGTGTGCTTTTACACATGGCAAAAATTTGGGATATATGTGCATCCCCACAGAAAAGTGCAAATACCTCCACTCATACAACTGGTATAAATAACCGTAACTCTGCCTGATAGAACTGGATGACAAGACCTTCCGGCTAAACGTATTACATGCTTGGCCACAGAAAAATCAGACTAGAATTGAGCTAGAAGCCTGCTCTTCCCAGTTAGCTTCCATGGTGTCAAAAGGAGCTATTCAGGCTGACAAAGAATTACTATGAACGGTGTAATTCAGCTGTGGACGCTGGGGCCCAGTGTACTAATCTTTTAGATAGGATGTGTCCACCATACAATAAATGCTATAGCTGCTATGGGGGTAAATAACTACTTTCTGGGCAGAGTTGTGGTCCACTCGACAGGAAAGAATTCACATCTGGTACTGTAAACCTGGACAAAAACCTATGGCTAAAAGGTCACAGGCCTGATTAGATATGCTACTCTGATGTCCTGCTAAATGGACACAATGAAGTTATCTTTAAATGCTTGTTTACATCCCATAATTGACATGCCGTCATCTTTGAAAAGAGAGTTTCTCTTTGCAATGGGTGGCGATGACTAGAGACTAATAAATTGTCAGAATAACGAGCACAAATGACTGCAGAAGGTGTGGCCCTAAACGGGACATCGCTATCATCCCACCAAAGCTCAGGGAACCCGGACAGGAGGAAGAGCTGGATGGGCTGGAGGGTTGTGGGGTGATATCCACCAGGCAAGACGTCATTGCTGCTCTCATGAACCTACGGTAGCTGTGATCTGCAAGATCTGCACGGCACTGGGTCCATCAACACACTCGCATGTCCAAGCCACTATGTTAAATGCTTACTTAGCCTTACGCTGTGATGATAAGGTACCGAGTTTATAGAGAAGTAACGTGGACTTCTGGGTAGTGTGAGACTGGAGGTAGCATCATGTAAGGCAATCTACTCAACAAAGTGTTTATTAAACACTCTAAGACAAGAACCAGTTAGTAAATTCTTACACTGCCAATTACTATAGTTTGCCACATGTATAAAAATCATGACACTCAACCCTCAATAGACATGTTAGATTGCTTACACGATCTCCAGACACTAGGACAGAAGGATGTTTAAGTCTCTTACACAGACATCTGTGTTTGCATACAACCTATACCGGTGCATATTCCCTCCAGCTTACAAACATTGTCTAAGGTGGCGGTGTCATGCAGCCGGTTGTTATAGTGGAAGGATCAGAGAGCACACATTCGGAACAGATGCACAGTCTTTTTCTGCACAGTTTTGATTAACAGCTGACTGAAAACATGGATGAGAAAGGCCTCAGACTGTACTTAGTCATGTACTGAATCCCAATTATAAACCAAGTGATTTCAGAGCACTCCTTAGGTAAGGAAATCCACCTTGATAATTCCAAAGACTCTAAAGGTTTTCCAAGATAGCAAAAACACATGATGGACTTACTCTGCTGTCTTTCTTTCCAGCAGTTATTCCGAATGTTAGTCACGTAATCCTCTTCCACGCTCTTCTCTACCTTTTGTAATAGTGTTCCTTTATATTCGCTTTTAAAGTCCTTACTGACGTAATAAACAACACCCAAGTTTTCTGTCTGCATTTTAATAGTTTGTCCTGAGCCACTGCAAAAGAGATGGATGATTATTCTTTTTTAAATTAAGATTATATCCTACTATGCAAATCAAGGAGCAAAACTAAAAGTAATTTAAAGTTAATGTCAGTATTACCTAATGTCAGTATTAGTTAACATAAGTACTAGTTACATTCTCAGAAACCAAACAATTTTGTACAGAGTACGCAGATTTTTTTTAGTTAAGCTTCCTTTATCTCCTATTCACTTAAATCATTTCCCACTTAATGATGTTGTAGGAAGTATTTAAAATCGGCCACTTGTTAATCCGACTATCTAAGCTGCATCGGCTCTGCCTAGCCCAGCCGCCATGTTTCTCGGCCAGAGGCCACATGCATGCTGCAGCTAGAAATGGCCAACTAGAAACACCAGCCCTGCCACCCACGAGATGTCAGTGTGGGAGATGGCTCAATCTCCCACGCTGTCTCTGCAAGGCTGGACATTGCCCATCCCATCCCACCATCCATGTGAGCCCAGTAGAAAGATGAGACTCTAATGCTTAAAGATTAATCAAAGGCTTATATACTTGGTATTGATCAGTAACATGATACCCATACAATCAGAAGTGTAACCCAATACCCAACCTAGATATACCAACTACCTTTGACTGCTACAGACACGTGAACATCCACCTCCATCTCCTCTCTGTCTCTCGTTCTCCTCTCTTGTCTCCTAGCTCCTCCTCTTCCTTTTTCTCCTCTCCTTCTTACTCTACCTCTTCCTCTCCTAACTCCTCCCACCTTAGCTCCTCCTACATAATGACACCTGTATAAGACCGATTGTTTTTCCTCTCCCTTCTAGTCCTTCATGTCAGTGTTTCAACTTCTACATTAAATTCAAATCCAAACATGGTACTTCTGTCCCACTTACCCACAGTGGGACAGACGTGTACACCACCGAGAATGATAGAAATGTATCATTTATGTTAACTATTTTTTAAATTAGAGATTTTCTTGTAAAAGAGTAGGCACTTAAAAGCATCAAAGGACCCTTCAAGGGAAGGAAAAGAATCAGCAATAGTGAAATTCTGTAAAACTTTGCTTAGCTACTTACGATCTGGGGTATAAGGAATACGGAGGATTCGAGACCATCAGCTGGCTTAACAAGGACACAAGGATCAACACGATGATGGGCATGAGCTGAATGAACACAGAGAAGCCTCCCTGCCAAGAGACCAGAGAGCAGCAGACTGTGTCAGACCGTCAGACTGTCACAATCCACTGGTCACCACATACCCTGATAGTACCTGCTGGATAAACCCCACCTCCTGCTACTATCCCTAAAGTACAAACTCCTCGGGGCTTGAAAAGGTTGATACCATCTGACTCCATTTTAGAGATAAGGAAGCCCCCTCCTGTCACACACACAGAGATAACTGAGTGTGTGAGGGGACTGGACATGTGGCGGAGCTGGCCTCAGGCCTCTTCATGTCTAGTCTAGTGTCCTTTCCATCCAGCTTTCTACACAAAGAGCTTAATCAATACAAGCAATCAAGTATACCTGCCTTAGAACCAAGCAAAGGCAGACAGACTTCTAACTGAAGTTTTTCAGCATCGTGTCCAAATCTTTTAGGATCAATAAAAAGAAGTCACCTTCAGAACATGCAAAATATAGATTTACCTTTGTCCGAATTATGCAATACCAAACTGGAAGGAGACAACGCTGCCATCACCCGTAAGCTGACCTCCACTCCTGTGCCTACACTTCTCTCACAGGATTTCTGAGTCTCTTTTGAACACTTGCTAAGAGAAAAGTCATTATTTTCTAAAACAACCTGCCCTATTTTTAGTCAATTCTAATTGCTTTCCTGAACTGGAATTTGTCGTTTTGAGATTTATAATCACATTGCAAACATACATCTCCTCTTTCTTCTTCTCTTTCATGCCCACTGTGTCGGTGCTGATGTTGATGGCTGTACGCTGCCCGGCCATTTGAAAATGAATGTACGCTACCTAGGAAATCAAACACAGGGTGACGTTAGGAAGCAACCGTGAGTGGGAAAAATTGCTTTCACTGTTTATCTGCTCTCCTTGTTGTGATTCAAAGCACCCACCACTATGCCCACCCTTTATAGAAGTTACTAAAATGACAGATGTTTGTTTTCAACAATGAATGTTTACTGTGTGCTCTTCTTGCTTCCACCTTCCAAAGCAGACATAGGCTGCCAGACCCAGCTTTCTAAATTCTTTTGTGAAAATGTGGAAGAGAGTTCCTCAATAATGCTACATCCATCGAGGACCATCATTGTTGGTGATTGTTTCTACAAACTTTAGGTCTTTATTCTGAAAATTCTAATTACTGTACTTAAATGAATCAAACTCATCTAGAAATCCAAAGACAACATTACAATAAATGTTTTTAAAATGCTAATGTAAAATGATCAAAGTGGATCACAGGTGGACATTCAAGCTCTTTTCAAATGGGGTAAAAAAAACAGAAATGGCTATTACTGACAAAATATGTCATGTTATAACTAACTGAGAACTGATAATTATCTATTAAGAAGAAAATTATTGCGTGAAAGATTTCTGACTATTCCCAACATATTTTCAGTCAAAATTGCTAGTTTAGTAACTTTTCTTAGAGGCAATGTGTCTTAATTTGTTAAAACACAGGTTACAGTTTTGATCATTCATTTTTACAACTCAAGGATGCTTTGCAAAATGTCCTACCAATGACAATACTTTCTCAACGATGTTGAAAGCACCATCGGGTCAAATTCTCATTTTGAATGAGCACCGTAAGTCAATGCCATGAACATCTTAGAGCTTAAAGAAATCATTCTTAAATTCATTTCCATATAAGCAATACACAGTAAGTAAAAATAAGAGTTTATGCTACTTACGCTAACACTGTAAGATCTACTTATTTAGTGGAAAACTGCACTCCCTGAGAGCCTTGTTCAAGTGGTTATTCCTACTACAACACAATAAAAAAGATACCTAAAAGGTTTATGTGTCAATCAGACTGTCTACTATTTCAACGAAGATATGAATGAAGACCTTTACATACACTGGCATTAACAGTCTATAGTGTCGTTTGAGGCTCCAGAGAACTAATGTCAATCACCCTACCAGGTACCAGTTGCTTCCTCTAATTGTAACAATTATAATTCATTGCTTTGGGGTTTCCTGTCTATATTCCTTTTCTTCAGTTTTTAATAAAACAGGGTATCTGCACTCATTACCTCTTTTTTAATTAAAGTACTCTCTAGGAAAGAGGCAGGCTTAGTAACAGTGATAGCCCATAACCTTCTCCCTCCTTTGAGAGAAAGCCAGCCCTGTAGAAAATGCATGGAGAACCTCACGATCAAGCCTGTAACCCCAACACTTTAGAGACTGAGGCAGGAGAGTTGCTTAAGTTAGAGATTAGCCTGAGTTACATGTGAGTTCCACGTATCATGTGTTCCACATAGTGAGTTTCATGTTCAGAGTTCCATTTAGTGAAACTCTGTGTCAAAACAAAACAGCCCAGATGAGAACGTCGGAAATCTTTATGAAGTCAAGCTGAGGGAAAAAAGTTAACTCGAGTACCTGAAGGAAATCCGCCGCCAAAGAAGATATTGAACAGGTCTTCCGGAGTTATGTCAGCTTCACAGCCTCGGTGGAAATTGAACCTGCCGTTGTTCTGGGGATTACAAGCTTGCTCTTCGCTACCTGTGAGGTCATACTGTTTTCGTTTCTCTGGATTGCTTAAAACGGCGTAAGCATTTCCAATCTCTAAAGAAGCAACAAGTAACAGCATTGAAAGGCAAAGACTTTAGTCTACACAAAACTTCCCTGCATGCAGCAGTACCAACTCAAATATTGTTTTAAACCAATTGAAAAAATCATAAAACAGTAAAAAAAAAAGTAACGATTTCTTTTAAATATTATATGTACGTTTTGCAACATCACATGTTAGTGCTCAATATAGCTTTCTATACTAGCCAGCCAAATCTTCCCACCGCTTGGAAACAGAGGGATGTCTGTCCATCCTACTGCAATACTGCATCGTAGCCTCTAAAACCCCACTCACCACTCTGAGCTGCCGAATCGAGCCGTTCGTCAAGACTGTTCAACCTACATGCCATAAATAGGGGTTACATATCTATAATCCCAGCACTCTGGGAAACTGAGGCAGGAGGATTAAAAGTTCAAGGCCACCCTTACAAATAAAACTATTCAAAATGACCACAGGGGTCTCCACCATGTACTTCACTCGTTAATACTTTCAACTTGACAGTACGGATCCCAAGACTTACTTGCTAAGTAAGTTGTCTGAGGTCAAATACTCAGCGTAGTATTGATATGTACTGCTCCAAGACGTCTCCATTAAAATCTCCCCTCGTTGGGGCACACTACCTCCCATTTCATTTCTGAACAATGCATCCTCCTTAAGACAGAAACCCCCATGTGAGAGGAAGGACCGTCCATGGCTTCACTGCAGTGCTCAAGGGTCCAGCATCAAGTCTTATGTGTTGTGGCTGTTGTGTTTTGCTTTTGTAGTGGGGTCTCAGTACATAGCCCAGGCTGGCCTTTAACTATCAGCTCATTTTGTGCATGTGCACAATCAGGAATGATTACCACTCCTTGTAATCTAGAAAATTAATACAAATTTTATTTTGGTGTTCAAAATTTACAAAGCATATTTCTATCTCACTGTCATTTATTATACTTAAAAGACCTTTAAATTCATTTTTCTTTAATAGTTTACTTAGTGGTAATTATAGATTCATGTGCATTTTAAAATATAAATATCCTCTATACCTTTTATCTAATAGTAATAATATCTTATTCATTATAGCAAAAAATCATAAATGGAGAACTGACATTGACAACCAGTAGAGCATAGAACACTCTGTAGCCATCTTTTTAGTACTCCAACTCTTCACTTTCTGTGTGCATGATGTGTGTTGTGGGCACACAGCCCATGGCTACAACCTGGTAGACTTGGAAAGGTTACTTACTACCTTTCCGTGAGTTCTGGGAATGAACTCAGGTTACTGGGTTTGCACGGCAAGCACCTTTATACTAACTGAATCATTTCACTGGCCCTAAGGGGTCCTCTTTTACAACCGCATTCAATCCCTGCCCTGTCATACCTCTCTTCAGTCCCTGGCAACTACTGGGCTATTTGGCCACTTCTTCAATGTCACCATGTCTAGGATGCTGAAAGTTCGGAGTGGGGAAGGTGCATGTCTGTAGTCTCAGCACACAAGAAGCCGAGGCAGGGCCCTGAGTTCAAAGTCAGCCTGGGTTACAGTATTGAGACTCTGTTGCACAAAAATAAAAATCATAAAACGATATTGTATAAATAGCACAATATAAAAATAGGATTACTTCATATAAGAGAAACCCCTTGGAACCGGCTGCTTTCCTTGAGCACAGGTATCCAGACTGATCTGGCTAGTTACCTGTCAGGAGTGCGTTCATGTTTATCACTACGTAGTATCCCACGCATGGAGACAGCACTGCTGGTTTAACTGCTCATCCCCTGAATGACAGCTGGGCTCTTTCTAGTTTGGGGCTATCACAATAAAGCTACATGCCTTTACCCAGGTTTATGCATAAATGCAAATGTTCGTTTCTCTGGGATAAATGCCAGCAGTGTATTGCTCAATTGTATGGTAGCTCAGAATTACTTTTTTGATCAACTTCCAAAGCTCTTCTGCAAAATGATTCTCATTTTACTTCTCCTCAACAATACATGAATAATCTATTATCTGTGCCCAGAGCTACTTGAACGGGAGCCATTGCTGCTTTCTATGTTAGCCATTATGATAGGTGCACAGCACCCTGATATCTACATTTCTCTAATGGCTAATGAAGCTCAAATCCTTTCATGTACTTCTTTTTGTCATGTCATCTTCAATAAAAATGTCATTGTGTGTCTGTGTGTGTGTGTGTGTGTGTGTGTTTGGTGTTGTGTAGCACACACGTGCATGCTCATGTATGGATGTATGTGTGTGTGTGTGCATGTATCTGTGTTTGTATGTGTGTAACAGCCAGAGGATAACCTTGGCATTGTATCTTGTAACTATGGAATGTCACTACTAGAGTTTCTAGAGGTCCCTTGGGATGTTTTTTAGTTTGTTTGTTTGTTTGTTTGTTTTAACAGACAGCCATATCTGTTGCAATCCTGGCAGTCACTGACCATCCCTCTCTGCTCTGACACCTCCTCACCTTAACAGTGACTGGACCACGGAGCACTAAGCTGAGCATAAGGGACCTCCATCTGCTTTCTCTCCTTAAGATTTTCTTTTATGTTGTTAATTACTGTGTGTGTCTTTAATTTGCGGAAGGTTGACTGAGATGCCTCTCGTTATAGATTTCTTTTGGTTTAACTGCTTGGGGCTCATCCAATGCCTCACATCTAAAAGCTTGCTTGCCTATTTAGTTATTTAGTTATTTACTTATTTATCAAGTTTGAGACGTCTCCAAACTTTAATTATTCTAGCGATTTTCAGCTCTGTCTTCCTGCTCTCAGAGCGCAGCTGAGCTGTGTATCGGATCTTGCTGCTTCTGTTCTGTGTGACACTCTTGTTTGAATGGGAAGCACGGGGTTTCTAGATCCTCAGGTCCCTGTTCTTCCGTTCAGACATTAGCAGTTATTTCAGATCTTTCCCTCGGATGATGACTTTCTACTCTGCATTGTACACCTTTGTTCAGACTGTGTATTTCTTTGGTGATCTTATTTGCTTTTGGCACATAAGTGTTTGATCTTCAGGACAGCTGTATCATAGATATAGAAACATCTTTGCTATACAACTCTGGCTTTTCTGTCTTCTCCATGTGGGTGTCTAACAGATGAGTTTTACAATTCCGTGTGGGTCCTAGTTCTTGGAATGATAAGAGATTTTCAATTGCAACTTGTTTATTTTGTCTGTTTCAAGGCTCTGTCATCTTAAATGCTATGGTTTAATGTCTTTCTTTCCTACCACTCTAACACAGTAGGGGGATATTACCTCACCACTTCCTTGCAGAAACAGACATCCGGTTCCTTCCCCCTAAGACTTTGACACTACCAAGTGAGGTGGGAGTGGGGAGCGCCCCAGCAGTGCTGGGAAGAGATGGGGTCTCCAGACTCATGTTAGGACTACAGTTGTCTCCTGGCTAGAAGGGGCGCCTCATTGCTGCAGTCTACATGTTTTGTGACACCAGGAGGCTATAACCTCATTATTTTTGGATGGTGGTAAAGTGCTAAGGTCTCTTTGTCACCTTTCATTGCCTTGTGCTGCAAAATCTAAATTGCCAATGTGATTAAGTGAAGACTGTCTAGATGAGTGGTAAAACACCGCCAGTGTCTGTGATGGGTTTCCACAATTACAAGTGCTCTGACTGAATACATGATTACCTCTGATGGAATCGCGTGCGTGAAGACATTGTTGGTAGGTGCTGAAAGGTAGGAGGTGAGGTCTAGCCATCGGTAGTAGGCCATGTGAGCCATGCGCTTGGCGTTGTATCTTACCCTGGCTTCCTTCTGTATCTCTCTCCTGTACTTCCTATCTACCGTCATGTCCACAGCCTTGCCAAGGATGGCCTTTCCCTTCAGGATAGACTGACACTTATACTTCTTAAACCACACACCAAAACTAAACCTTGCGTCCCTGAAGTTATGTGTGCCAAGTATTTGGTCAGGCTGGAGTGAAGGTAACTAATAGGCCGCCCGAGTGGAGAAGAGAATGGCTGTTTATCTCCAGGTCAGCAGACCTCTGGATCCTCCTGTCTCTATCACCAAGGTGCTGATGTTATAGGTGTGGCCCACCATCCGTCTGTTCTCACAAGAATGTAAATAAACATTAAATAAAGAAAAAGAAAAAGAGATAGGAATGAAAAACTATAAAATCTTTGGCAGATATTAGGATTCACTGCGGGGTGAGTGTTTTGGGTGAAGTATGTCTCCCTTTTTTATGAGATACAAATTCTTTGAGGATGAGGGAATCTCAAATCCCCTCACTTAGGTAAGAAAAAGCCCAAAGGTAGAATTAACATCTTTGTTCTGAGAGACATGCCCCTGTGTCTACACTGTTAATATTAAACTACAAGCCTAGCCCAAGCCTTGGCACGTGGTCCACATTATTTACGAAACACACAGCTATCCCGAGCCCTCTTCTGTGATGTCTGTGTGTATGCTGAAAATGAACAGTGTACTAAAATCATCTCCGACCTGCCGCTCGCTGTCTTTGAAGATAATATGTCCTAGTTTGGTAGCTTGCTTTTGTTTTGTTGCTTGTTTGATGGCGATGGTGGATAATGAACTAAAGGCCTTGTGAATGAGAGGCAAGGACCACTGAGCTACACCCAACACCAAGGTAATGGTGTTTATGTCAGAGGCAAGAGATGAATCCATGTCACCAGAAGGATGTGCAAAACAGGTTTAGGTATATTGTAAAAATCACTCTGCATAATAAATATTTCCTTGCTTTGGTAAACTTAACAAGTTTTGTGGGAAAGACAAACCAGCCAGGTTTGGCTTACTGTCCTAGGACGACTTGTTCCCCTTATAAAACCAGGAACGGAGCATTTAACTTAAGTCCTTAGTCTCATTATGGTTATTTCTCTATTCTTGAAGAAAATAAAATAGAATAGAAAAATAACCTGCAAATGATTCCACTTTCTATAAAATAACGTTTCAGTGTGATCAAACTCTTATCTTAGTTTCCATATAAAAGACCAAAGTGGGGCCCAGTGAAATGGCTCAGCAGCTAAAGGCACAAGCTGACGACCTCAGTTCAGTCCCCAGGACATGCATGGTAGAAGGAGACAATCTGCTGCACACTGTCCTCTGATCTCCACAAATCTGTGTACACACATGTAAGCACATGTGCAGGCGTGTACTTACAAAGATACACATATAAATAAATAAATAAATAAATAAATAAATAAATAATTTAAAAAAAAAAAGGAAAAAACACCAATACATTGTCTCCAATTAGGAAGAAACAGCTGGGCTCTCCAAGCAGATGACTGGCTAAGAATACATCAAATATTCAGGAAGCATACGACAAATGAAGCCTGCCTATTTGTGTGACCATACTGGCTACAAGATGACTAACTACGTTTGCTCACTGAGAATCTGTGGGTTACAGGCTGGGGTTTCTGTCCAGTTTCTAGTGGGTGAAAACTGGCTCCTGAAGCAACTCCCAATTCTGATCCCCTTTGGGACTAATTAAATTGGTATTCTGACCTATAGATAACCACCTGCATACTGTGTGAGCCTCTCCCCTAGAGATAACCATCTCCTGGCATACTGATTACTAAGTATTATATCTCCCTTACAAAGCAGAACATTAAACCGTAATTATGACACCCAGCCTTCACAGCCATCATTGGGAGATCCCACTGAGTGTCTGGCTGGCTTAGTAGGGGACATCCGTGTTGTTTGCTGCTTCAAAAGAGCAACAGCACTGCTGGGTGTAGACGCCTATATTCTTAGTGTTTTCATAAGAGCAACAATGATCATGTGACCTTGATGCATAATGGGAGAAACTAGTTTAACATTCTTTGAGGGCTTTGGATTTTTTGTTTTATGGCACTAGAGACCTTGTACACACTAAGCAAACATTCTACCACCCAGCTACAGCACCACAGGAACAACTAGCCTAGCATTCTTTTTGGTTTTTTTTTTTAAGTTACTCTTAGTGTATGTGTATAAGTATTTTGTCTGCACGTATCTGTGTACCTTAAGCATGGCTGGTGCCCCCAGTAGTCAGAAGAGGGCATCAGATACCATAGGACTGATGTTACAGCCTCTTAGAAGCCATCATGTGGGTTCTGGGACTTGAACCTGGCTCTTCTGGAAGCACAGCTAGTGCTCTTCACTGCTAAGCCATTTCTCCAGGCCCTGTGTGTTTATTAATTTTGAGGCAGAGTCTCATATAACTCTGACTAGCCTTGAACTTACTGTGTAGCCAAGGAAACTTAGAACTCGTGATTTCCTGCTTCACCTCCCAAGTGCTGGAATTACAGGTGTGCAGAAGCACGCCTGGTGCTGAGTCTAACATTGTTAACATTAGGAAGAATTACTACTATGTACCTTCTGTTTTGTTTTGTTTTTCAAGGGTTTTTCTGTGTAGCCCTGGCTGTCCTGGAATGTCTCAAACTCAGAGAGCTGCCTGCCTCTGCTTCCTGAGTGCTAGGATGACAGGTGTATACCACCACAGCCTGGCTTATTACTATTTACTTTTATGTATATGAAGAGTTTGCCTGGATGGTTGTAGCACATGGGTGCAGTGCCTGTGGAGGCCATAAGGGGGTGTTTGGTCCCCTAGGGCTGGAGTTAAAGTAATCCAACCTGGGTCCTCTGGAAGAGCATTGTGTGCTCTTACCACAGTGCCATCCCTCCAGTCCAGGAAGAATTACTATTACCAACGTTACTTGGGTCACTCACTGCCAAGATCTGTTATCATTTTATTAAATCTGTCCTTTTCATTTTATACACACATGTATAGTTCATTCTGAGTGCTTACACTCTCCAGCCTCCCTTATGCCCTCCTGTAGCAAGCCTATGCTGTGTTTTTCTTGTATGGGACAGACTGAGTTTAACCAGGGCCACCTATGTGATCATGGGGTAGGAGCCAGCCATCAGAGTCTGCAGGCTCATGAGACAATGGGAAAAGGTTTAAGTTAAATTCATGTTGAACTGTTAAAACACTGTTTCCTGTAATTTCTTTTTTTTTTAACTTTTCATTTCATTTATTTAGTGTGTGTGTGTGTGTGCATGTGCGCTCGTGTGCAACCTGTAGGAATCAGCTGTCTCCTTCCACCATACGACATGAGCCCCAAGCCTCACACTCAGGTTGCCAGGCTTGGTGGCAAGTACCTTTACCTGCTGAACCACCTGCTCACCCCAGGTTCCCTACTCTTTCCATGTGCCACTGTTAACTTAAGGAAACGAAGTTATCTTTTTCCATAAGAACAACTTTGGCAGTGCTTTCATTGGAATATGTTATTAATCCCCAAATGTATTTTCCTTGGCAACTTCCTTCAACAAATAAAGTTGTTCTGTAAACAATATCTTCCCTCCCCTCCCCACCTCTCCTGCTAGCTGTGATGGGAAAACAAAAAAGAATTTTATAGTACATAGCTCTGCTCGCCTAGTACTTGCTATGTAGACCAGGCTAGCCTCAAACTTGTGGCCTCCTGGCTCTGCCTCTTGAAAGCTGGGATTACAGGCATGCTCCTCAATGGCTAGATTATTAACAATTTTAACGGTATTTTTATGAAAAACTAATCGAGTCTTCTTTTTTGAAACACTTTAACATAATACCTCCTTTGTTCTATTCTTAGTCCCCAGCACGTTACAGAAAACACCAAACACTGGCTCTATGAATATCAAATTCACAAGAATCAACAATCACTAAGTTAAATGTCTCACTATGGATAACGCATTAATTGTTACAGTGAAACTGTAACAAAACATGAAATTATTGCTATTGCTATCTGCCGAAGAGAAGCCACAGAGTGCTTCCCTGGAAAGGTGGAGCTAAAGGAAGCCTCTGCAAATCTGGAAGGGAGGGAAGACAGTTGTGCAGCTTTCATTACAACACACAAAATAGGAAATTATCAAATTGCTTACCTAATTTTTCCTCCTATTTTATATAATATTTACTAAATTCACCAAAACTTTAAAGAAGATTAGGAAGTAAAATAGAAAACACAGACAACAGGTAAGAAATCAAACTTGAAGAAGCAAAGGAAATCACATTACTAACCATGGGTATAAAGAATGCAGAACTGTGCCGTGCCTGGCTGTGCATATTCGGGATCTCAGTGCTCAGAGGCAGGAACACTGTCAAGTTCAAGGCCAGCCTGAGTTACACAGCAAGACCCGAGCTCATCAATTCAAGGACTAGAGACGCAGCTCAGTGCCAGAAGCTTGCCTAACATGTTCATGGCCCTGGGTTTGAGCTCTGGAGTCATGAAACCTAACTAGATGTCATAGAAATCTAAGACCACCACCAACATCCCTAGAATAGCCTATCTAGAAAATCTCCATTCTAGGCTATCTCCAGAAAAAAACTCAGTAAAACTTTAGTTGACTTGGGCCATATGTCATATGCTGGAAGGTGATGTAAACAATCAACCTACCTCCCCAAACCAAAGTAGAAGGCACACATGGTACCGAGATGTTACTTAGGATTGGGAATACCACCTTGCCGACTTTTGCAGCTATATTGCGTCTGCTCGGCTGGGTAACGGAAGCTAGACCTAGAGATTCAAAGGATTTTTACACTGTTCTGAAGCTGCTTTCTAAATGCACCCCAAGAAAAGCAGAATTTCATATTCTGAAACACTGTAAAGGGCATTCTAGAAAAGACTGTAGTGACGCTTCATAAGTTACTTTACTTTTGAAAGCATCCGTGGCTCCAGGGGCGTGGTTTTTGTCTGGATGAAACTTCAAAGCAAGCTTTCTATAAGCTTTTTTCAAATCTTCATCACCAGCATCTTTTGTGACTCCAAGGACTTCATAGTAATTCTTACATTTGTTTATGCTGTGAACAAAAATGATAGGATATAAACTTTAAGCAGGAGCATGACGTCACTCTGTTAGAATGGTATAAGGCACATGACATCACCCTGTCAGAATGGCATAAGGAGCATGACGTCACTCTGTTAGAATGGTATAAGGAATACCTGTAGGTGTGATGCAAGTGTCCATTCTCACTTTGGTAGACAGACTGTTCCCCCACCCGTGAGAATGTCCATCCCATAGTGTATCATAGCCACAGAGAGGGAAACCCATGATGGATACAGATGAAGGGCAGTGCACTCACTGCAACTGAGGTGGAAGAAAGGCCTGAAAAGTGTGTCACCACTGAGGAGTAAACACTGTGAGAACTTGTTAGTGTACAGTGCATATGGAGCGAGCATGAGAGCAGGGCCAGACGCGGCACAGGGGGCCACACAGGGGCCACACAGGGGGCCGCACAGGGGCTGCACAGGGGCCGCACAGGGGGCCGCACAGGGGCTGCACAGGGGGCCACACAGGGGCTGCACAGGGGGCTGCAAAGGGACCGCACAGGGGGCCACATAGGAACAGAGCTCTTCCTGTCTCTGCCTCCAGAATGCTGGAATTAAAGGCATTCACCACTATGCCTGACTAACTTTGGATATTTTAAAGAGACTGATTTTTTAAAAATTATTTATTTATGTCTATAAATTATTTATTTATGTATATAATAATTATGTATATAATTATTATTTATGTATATAAGTACACTGTTGCTACCTTCAGACACACCAGAAGAGGGCATCAGAACCCATTACAGATGGTTGGGAGCCACCATGTGGTTGCTGGGAATTGAACCCAGGACCTCTGGAAGAGCAGTCAGTGTTCCTAACTGCTGAGCCATCTCTCCAGCTTGAGACTTAATTTTTTTTAAAGATTGTGAGACTTTTAAAGTTTGGAATATATTTTATATTGTGATATTGATATTAATAACATCTTGAGGACAATAAGAAAAGCTATGATCTAACAGTGATTATGTGTACATTTAGTTGACAAAGGGTCAATTGTGTTGTCTAGTTTTATGTCAACTTGACACAAGCTATAGTCATTTTAAAAGAGGGAACCTCAAGTGAGAAAATGTTCTCACCAGATTGGCCAGTGGGCAAGCCTGGGGTACATTTTCTTGATGGAGAGGACTAAGCTCACTGGGCATGGTGCAGCCCTTGGGCTGGTGGTCCTGGGTGCTATAAGAAAGCAGACTAAGCAAGCCACGAGGAGCAAGCCAGTAAGAAGCATTCCTCCGTGGCCTCTGCTTCAGCTCCTGCCTCCGGATTCCTGTCCTGACTTCCCTGGATGATGATAAACTACAAACTGTAAAGTGAAATAGACCTTCTCCTCCCTGAGCTGCTTTTTTTGTCATGGTCTTTATCACAGAAACAGAAACACTAACTGAGCCAACAGTCTGAATGAAAGTCCTAATCTCTAGAGACTCTTTATCCCAGATATGTTAGAAACCGTGCCGGGGCAAGGTGTGGTGGTGGGAGGCGGCGCTGCAGAGCATCTATCTATGTGCCAAGGGTGGTCCAGGAGCCTCTGGTAGGATAAAGCTTAGGTGTGTTGTCACTGTAGTTTGCTTTCTGCTACTGGGGAGGAAACAGTTTATCTCATCTTGCTCGTAAATCTGTTACTGAGGAAAACGGGACAGGTACTCAAAGGAGGAATTGAAGCACGCGTACACACACACACACACACACACACACACACACACACCACGGAGGAACACTGCTTACCCGCTCATTCATTCTGGCTCATTCTTGATCAGCAAAGCTTTCTAATACAACCTAACAGCGCCTGCCCAGGGGTGGCACCACCTCCTAAGGGCTGGTATGTTCGCTACGGTTACTACTGGTGTGAAGAAACACCATAACCAAAAGCAAGCTGGGGAGGGAAGGGTTTATTTCACTCATAGTTCCCTATAACAGCTGATCATCATCAAACGCAGTAAAGGCAGAAATCTGAACAGGGCCGGAACCCGAAGGCAGGAGCTAATGCAGAGGCTGCGGAGGGGGACTGCTTCCTGGCTTGCCCACCATGGCTTGCTTCCTATGGCTTGCTCAACCTGCTTTCTTAGAAAACCCAGGACACCAGCTCATGGATGGCTCCATCCACAATGAGCTCGGTGGGCCCTCCCTGACCCTTCCCCAGGGATCACTAATTAAAAAAAAAAAATGTAAATGCCCTACAGCTAGATTTTATGAAGGCATTTTCTCAATTGAGATTCTCTCCTTTTAGATAACTGTAGCTTGTGTCAAGATGGCATGAAACTAGCCATCTCCCATATCAATGAACTCTCAAACTGGGCTCTCCCATACCAATGAACAAGGAAGACAATTCCCCACAGATATGACCACAGGCCAGTCCTATCTGGGCAAACCCTCCATTGAGATTGCCTCTTTCTTCATGGTTGTGTCAAGCTGGCTATACAAACTAGCCAGGACAATTATCCACCTCCAGTTCTGTTCCACATATACTCCTAACGCTATGTGGTGGTTTGGATAGGAATAGCCCCAGTCTCATCTATTGAAATGCTTAGTCATTAGGGAATAATGATCTTGATAGAGATTAGGAGGTGTGGCCTTGTTAGAGTAGGTGTGGCCTTGCTGGTGTGGGTGGGGCCTTGTTGAAGGAAGTGTGTCACTGGGTAGGTGGGCTTTGGGTTTTCAAATGCTCAGGTCAGACCCATGTTTTGTTCTTGATGCCTGCATAGCTGAATGTAGAACTCTCGGGTACCTCTGCAGCACCATGTCTGACACATGCCGCCATAGTTGCCTCCGTGAAGGCTAACCCTCTACAACTGCAAGCAAGCCCCAATTAAATGTTTTCTTTTATAAGAACTGCAGTGGTCATGTACCTCTTCACTGAAATTTATCTTCCTTGAATTTAAAGGACTGAAATTTAACACGTTCAGGCCCTATAGCCCCGTACTGTAATCCCAGCACTCAGAGAGAGGCTAGAACAGGAGAATGAGTTTGGGATTAGTCTTGGTTCCGAGGCAGGACCTAGTCTAAAAAAAACAAACCAAACCAAAAACCAACAACAACAAAGAACAAAAGGACAGAGGAAGAGAGGAGAGACAGAAGCTTCTCTGACACTCCAGTCTTGGTAATTCAAATGAGAAAGAGTTGCACAAGAGCAATGCTGGATGCAACTATAATTGCCTGCTAGAGTCCACGATGATCTTTTATGTTTAAATACAAGATGATCCTTTCACAATGATGCATTAAAAACTTCCAATAAAGTTTGTTTTCCTCAATTTTTAAAATGTTTTTCAACTCAATGACACGGAGCTCAGTGGCTCTGCCGCCTGTTCGCGCTCGTTACACAAGTTTTCTTCAGTCTTACTGTGCGTTTGCACTTACGCAACTGGTGCAGGATCATTGCGTGGCTTCTCCCCACTGAGCCAAACTGTTACTGAGCAACTTGTTTGCATAATCACCTTCTGTATCAAGACAGAGTACTTTCCTGAGGAAAATCCCTTGTGTATAAATAAAACAAAACACAAAACGACAAGATGCAGGTTCTGGCCTCTCATCTGCTGTCTCACTGGGGCCACATTTAAGACGTCCACTATGAATATGTACACACTATGCAACTAGGCAACGAACATACAGCAGACTGACTGAAATATTTCAAATAACTTAGGGATTTGCTTAAAAGAATGTTTCACAATTATATAAAACATCCCACAAGGGGATTTTATATATTCAATTTACATTATTTATAGTCAGAGAGATATAATTTATATTATGTGGAATTTAAGATATAGTAGAGATACTGGTTTAGAGAATCAATCTGTAATACAGGAAATGCTTCTAAATTAGTTCGTCTATCAGGAATTGTGATCTTAAGCGCGGCTCGACCCTCAATCTGCACTCATTCCATTCCATCTGCAAAGACTCTTCCTCCTCGCCTCAGCTTTCAACTTCATCCACAACGTCACCTCCAACCTCAGAGACAGACAGAAGCTTGCTCAGGGCTCCGCCTGGCCAACTCTAAAGACACAGCTGCTCCTGCTATGTGCCATCCCCATTTCCCACCTACTAGAGGCAAGTCCCCTGGCCTGGAGAAAACCAAAAGCAAGTACACACACACAGGGGCATGTACACATGCATACGCAGGCCAGTGCTGAAACAAATATATCGCTTTTACTTATGTAAGTTCCTCTCCTGTGTGTGTGCTCACACATGTATTCTCCCCCCCCTCTACACACACATAGAGGTCAGGAAATACAGATTTAAAAAATAACAGCAAGTCTAGAATATTATCATTGTCCAAAATTTACAACTATAGTTTTGTTATTTGGTGATACTTCCAAGCGAATAGGTATTTCTATTCTGCAAGGCGAGAGGAGTAGTCACAAAAATCACATACAATTAAGTTTGTTATCAAAAAATCCAGGGGGTGGAGGCAGCTGCAGTGATGTCTCAGTGGTTGAGTACTTGCTGCTCCTGCAGAGGACCCAGGTTCGGTTCCAAGTACCCACAACCTTCTGTGACTCCAGATCCTGGGGATCAGACATTGTTTTCTGGTCTCCACAGGCACCAGGCATGCATATAGTATAAACATATGTACATGCATACTTTACATGTATGAATGTTTTACTGTAAAAAAAAAAATCCAACAAGAAAGAAGGGGGATCCACGGAGAGTGTTCTCCTAATATAATGTAATGCCTACAGGAAAATACAACTTGGTTTATGGCTGAGTTTCCAGCATTCTGTTTCCCTATCGCTTCTCCCAAAGTCAGACTCGGCCCAGTGTGGCACTATGGAAATGGTCAGCGACTTCACTTAAGGCCTCTGAAGTCCTTGCTACCATCCCAGCAGTCAAAGGGCCTCCTCCACAGCTTTACCCTGAGTGGGAATCTGTTTCCCTCACTGTGAATTCAGACACAATGATACAACCAAGCTTCAACATTCACATACAGAGGAAAGAAAGAAGATACAAACATCGATATTGGATTCAAGACAGGGTGACAGGTCGTTCTCCTTACTAGATAGACTCTGAGTCTCAAACTATATGTCACATAAAACATGTTGGAGAAGACAAAGGGAAAAGATAGAAAAGGAAGAGACATAGGACAAGGGACAAAGGCCACCTCTGCTGCATCACAGCTCTTCTTCCCTTGGGTTAGTTGAATCCACTCTCCCTGAGAACTCTTGATTAGTCATTTCCAGAATCCATTACCTGCAAACTTCGATTGCCCAGAAGAGCAAGCTTCCCTTAACTTCCAACAGGAAACAAAACAATCTACTTGGAGGCATTTCGTACCTAAGAGTTTAGCCTTTTTTCTTTTAAGAAAACTCATTCTTATTTTTAAAATAAAAAGTTAGTAAAGCCGTATTTCTAAAACCAAGCTCCTCCCTGCTTGGCTCCGCTGACTGTGACTCATGCAGGCGTGTATGGAGAGGCGTGTATGCAGAGGGAGGCTCCTACAACGGAGCGAATCGCTGCGGGAGTCCGCAAAGGGGCACTGCGGTGTCTGTAAACAAGGGTTCCTTACCGAAAAGGAAAAGGAAAAGGAAAAAGGCGTGTTTAGTCAGGAAATTGAAAACATTGCTACCCTAACTCTCAGCCTTCTTCAAATGAATTCTCCTATTTTCAACTACATATTACAACAAAGCAACTCATTCTTTCCATACTACAGTCCAAACGGTGCATAGAGTCCAAGCTGAAATCATTATTTCAGAGCAATTATTTCAAAAACTCATTGTGACTTATAGCTAATTTAAATGAGTGTGAGCTTCCAGGAAGTTAACTTCTTCCAGGCTGATTTCACAATATGAAGCACAGGACACCCAGGTAACTCCTTCATTTCCCTTCTATTAAACTGTGCTTTAAATACCGTTTTTAGGCATTATAAGGTCGATTGGGTCCGATCACAATCAATGATCATGGAGCGGCAAACTCGCGCATTCACACCTACCTGAGTACGCCCTCTACTTGGTCTTTCGTGTAGACTTTCCCGCCTTCACCAGCACCAGAAGTGCCCTCCTTCCCGCAGCTGGGCTTGCTCTGGTCGCTGCTCCCTGGAGGTTTTCGGCAATGTGTGCTATTTCCAGCGGTGCTTCCGTTTTTCATAATGATTTCCAATAACGCTGTGTAAAGACAGATAAAGGATACTGAACCTACTCACATCAGGACACAGACACAAGGGCTCCGGGAAAAAAAGACAAAGCAGACAAAATGAGGTCTTCTAAAAAAAAAAAAAGTGAACATGACTTCCCCTCCTTTCTATTTTTTTTTATTGGGGAGGAGAGATTGCTGCTTTATTTTATACAAAATAAAGATATTTTTAAAAGGCTGAGGAGAGAGCATAGCAGTTAAGAGTGAGTACTGCTCTTGCAGGGAACCCACGTCCAGCTCCCAGCACCCACACCAGGTGGCTGACAGTCAGTCACTTACACCCGAGTTCCAGAGAATCCAGCACCTTCTTCAGGCCTTTGGTGGCACCAGCACACATGTATACACATAAACACAAATGTACTTAGAAATAAATATTTTTTAATTTAAACAAAAAAATATACACCACTTAAAGGCATGCACTAAAAGAAAGAATACTATAATGTTTATAGTTCAGAAAGAATGAAATCATGTTCATATGTGCAGAGGCACAGACATGAATAGCAATCCACCGCTGGATGAATAAATATAAACACCAAATGAACAAAACAATAATCATATCTAAGGTTTACTTTAAAATAATTTGGGAAGCAGAGGCTTAACACTAGGCATAGAAGAACAATGAGGTAAGGCTGGACCACACATTCCCAGTTGTTAACGATACATGGTGCAATATGATTAATCATACTGTTTTCTTTTATGTGTGTATGTAGAAGGTATGCCATTTTCAGTAAAAACTAAAACTAAACTATAAATAGTTAAGCTTAACAAAAGGGCAAAAGATAACAGAAAATTCACCATGATGGTAGTTTTAACACATTTCAATAACTGACAGAAATTAAGGATAGAATAATATAAACTTCAAATTTATACAGGTTGCACTAATTAGTGTTCAAGATGTGAAGTCCAACTGCTGGTTTTTTGTTTTGTTTTGTTTTTATAGACAAGGACTTAAGTAGCCTAGGGTGGCCTAGAACTTGCTGTATAGTCAAGGATGACTTGGAACTTCTGATCATCCCATCTCAACCACCTAGGACTCACATTACAGGCATGTGCCACCAAGCCATTTAAGCTGTTGTAGGGGTTTAAACTTTTGCTTGCAAGGCAAACACTCTATCCACTGAGACGTATCTCCGGCACAAAGGAGTGAAAACTGACAGTGTTATATCTAGATCGCAAAATCATTTCTTCAAAACTCAGCAAACCAGTGTCGTGTGAACTACAATGCAGGAGTAACTGTGCTCGCCTTTAAAGAACAAATCAATTATGTAATTTAAGGCTGGAGCGGTGGTGCACACCTTTAACCCCAGAACTCTGGAAGGAGAGGCAAGAGAACCTCTGGGAGTTTGAGGCCAGTCTGGTTTCCACAGCAAATTCTGGTCTAGCCAGGGCTAACAAAGTTAGACTTTGATTGAAAATCAAAGAAGGAAGGAATGGAAGGAGGGAAGGAGGGAGGGAAAACGTAACTTAAATCACAAATAGGTTGAGAAGCAGAACACACATTATCAAGCATAATGACAATAAGTAGAAACAAATATCCACCACAAGAAGGACCATCTAGACAGTAAAAATCTACCTGGAAATAAGAGGACACTAAATATTAACATGACTGTCACACAGATCACACAGATAACAGAGAACACATAATGCCAAGCCAAGAAGCCATGCACAAAAGACCACATACTACATGATTTCATCATCTGAAAAAGCAAAAGGCCTGGAAAGACAGTTCACAGGCAGAGGCCAGTCTAGCTAGCTTTGGATTTAATCTCCAGCACCACTGGAGTGGGGCAGGGGCTGTGGAGGCTGTGGATACAGAGAAGGGAGAGATGGAGGAGAAAAAAAAAACACAGAAAAACAGAATAAATAAATCCACTATTTGAAAGTAGACTGGGGTTGCTAAAGATATGACTCAGCAGTTAAGAGTTCTTCCAGTGCAGGGCAGTGGTGGCGCACGCCTTTAATCCCAGCACTTGGGAGGCAGAGGCAGGAGGATTTCTGAGTTCGAGGCCAGCCTGGTCTACAGAGTGAGTTCTAGGACAGCCAGAGATACACAGAGAAACTTTGTCTCAAAAAAAAAAGCTCTCCCAGAGGTCCTTAGTTCAATGACCAGCAACTACATGGTGGTTCACAACCATCTATAATGGGATCTGAGTCCCTCTCCTGGTGTGCATGAAGACAGAACACTCATATATATTAAAGTAAGAAAGAAAGAAAGAAAGAGAAAGAAAGAAAGAAAGAAAGAAAGAGAGAGAGAAAGAAAGAAAGAAAGAAAGAAAGAAAGACTTAAAAAAAAGTAGATTGTTTTTTGCCAAGGGCAGGGGTCAGTGGGTCAATGGGTCAGTGGGTCAGTGGGTCAGTGGGTCATAGGAATGTGATATGCAACGAGACATCCAATGAATTGTTTTATTTCCAAGGTTGGGAAGTGTTCCAGAATTATGGCAACAGTTGCACAATTCTTTGAATCCACCAAAAACACATTTAATTGTGTACTTTAAATAAATCCATTATCTAGTATGTAAATTATATCAATAAAACTATTCTATATATATATATAATAATAGTTATATAATTAAAAATTCCAGCTGCTGTTGGCAAATTTGCAAAAAACACAGCTATTTCTTATAGAAACTTCTACCATTCTTTTTCCATGGCTAACAGATAAGAAGCCATCTGACAATCTAATTGTAGGTGATATGGTAATCTATTAGTTATTAAGAAAAATATAAGACATACTATACAGCTAATTTTCCACTAGAGTTCAGCCTGCATTTAATATAATCACAACAGAATCAGACTAGTACATGTAGTGGCAGATTCACAACATGTAAATAGTAAAACTTTAAAAAAAAATGTAGATTAAGCAGTCCTCAAATCCCAAATTCTCTGCTCCTTGCTGCTGCAATAACAGGAATGTACCACCCTGCTAAGCTGGGAACTTAAATTTTAAATTTCTCTAAATCTCAAATAAAACTAAAGAGAATTAAGTAGTAAAATCACAACCTCATGCACAAAATCCCTTAATAAATGACAATGGAAATGAAGCATCAACAGGTAAAAAAGTTATGTGTGAATATCGAGTGTCTGTGTGAGAAGCAGAGAACTCTAAGAGGGCATCTGCCAAGCTCACAGATAAAACATCACTATCCAGACCACAGGCAAGAAAAATACAGAAGAGTGAGGAATGGCTCACACCACAGAACAAAAGAAACTAAATAACCAACGGGCATTACAACCACCCTGAGGAAATACACAGAAAGGAATGGGTTTCACTCCGATTATCACAGCAGGAGTGCCTGGGCCATGCTTACAGTGAACTGCAGGGAACAAAATGCAGACTGGAAGGGAAAGCACAACAACAGCAATAGCAGCAGCAGCAGCAGCAGCAACAACAACAGCAACAACAACAGCAACAACAGCAGCAGCAACAGCAGCAGCAACAACAGCAGCAGCAGCAGCAGCAACAACAGCAACAACAGCAACAGTAGCAGCAACAGCAGCAGCAACAGTAGCAGCAGCAACAATAGTAACAGCAGCAACAAATGAACAATGAAACTGCAGAGAGGAATGAGGAGGAGGACACAGAGAGCTTCTTTCCTAGCTAGCTAGATATACTTTTAAATATTGTACAAAACTAGGAAGATCTCTGTATATTGGAAAGGCTAAATAAATAAACATGACATAAGTAATAAGTAAATAAGTAAACAGGAAAAGAGAATGATCAAGTTCAAATACTACACAAAGGATTGGCATGTAAAAGGTAAGTAAGTATGACTTCTAAAGACCAACAGTCACCTCAGATTGGTCAAGCCAGCAGCTGACAGAGAGACACTGCTCTGTAGGAAACAACAGTCAAAAATGCAACTAGGAAATCACAGACCACAGGCAAGAAAAATACAGAAGAGTGAGGAATGGCTCAGCAGAAAAAGATGTTTGCTGAACAAGCCTGACCACCTGAGTTCAATTCCCAGAACCCATAGAAAAGTGGAGGAGACAGGCAACTCCTTAAAGTTGTCATGCGCACATGTGTACCCCTCCCCCATACACAATCAAAGAATATGAAATCAAAGGGGGAGGGAATCCATCCAAAAAGACATGGTTAGATGGATGTGGAGGCACAGAAAGCAGAGGTAGAGACAAGAAAATCACCACTAACTCAAGGGCAGCCTTGTCTACACAGTGAGTTCTGGGCTAGCCCAAGTTAATAGTGAGACCATAACTAAAATATATAAGGCAGAGACAGCTAAACTGGGCTTGAGGATGCACACCTGAAACAACAGAACTTGGGAGGCTAAAGCAGAAGGGTCTCAAGTTTAAGGCCAGCCTAGACTACACAACCCTGTCTTTAAAAAACAAAAAAGCTACAAGAAACAAAGTTATTTAACAGTTCAACAAGTACTACCCAGAGAAAAAAGACGTATAAAGGTTAGAAATTTAAGAAATGGAAAATAGAAAAACATTGAAGGAAGTGGTAAATACTTAATATAATGAAAAGATACCACATGGAAAAGAGAAAGTTCAAAGAAAAACTAGGAGAAATAAAACAAACAGTAATTGGAAGACTTCTGACATACAAACAAAAACATCTAAATGACGTAAGAAAATATCAGAAATCCTAAAGTAAATGACACCTGAGATACATTCAAGTAAAGTTAACTGGGCATCTACACAAAATCAAAATCCAGAAAAATCAAATGACTTATACAAAGAAAAGTTAGACTGTCCTCAGACTTTGCCTATCATTGGCACGTGCCCAAGACCCTGGTGTGTCATACTTGCATACCTAAGACAAGAAAGTATGAGCTAATGACTCACTGACTTGGTGAGCCCTGACAAATTTCCTGACAGGATCTCGGATGACTGACAAACAAGCTTTGGAGAGATTCTCCAGATGAGCTCAACTGGGGTAGACAAAGCTGCTCTACCTATGGGCAGCACCGTTTCATGCTCTTGGGTCCTACACTCCATAAACTGGTGAAAGCAAGCTGATCACTAGCATTCATCTCTCTCTGCTTCCTGACTGCGGACGCTCGTGAGTGAGCAAGCTCAAGCTCCTGCTCTCATGACTTCCCTACTATGGTGTGCTTTCCCACGGACTTGTGAGCTCAAATAAACCCCCTTCCTTAAACTGTTTCTGTTGGGTATTTTATCCCAGCAACATGTACAATAACCGAATACAGCCACTAAACTTCAACAGTAAGGTTACAAGTAAATTGTCTTCAGCATTCTAGAACTTAGGGGACATAGTTCCTCAACTCTCACGCTGTGACCCACTACTAGGAAACAAGCTTCAAAATTCCAAAATAATGACATATATCATGCATGAGGACTGGTGGCAAACATCATATAGATACTTACTGGATTAAGACAGATGGGAAGTTGCAAGAAGATGGTATATACTAATACTGTGGTCTGATGCTATAAATCCTTCTCAAATATTCTTTCTTTAAATAGTGCGCTAAAAAGATTACTTGTTCATCCTATAGCTTTCTCAGCTAAGGTTGGCAGGGCCTACTGGCTTGGGCCAAGAAACATTTTTTTTTTTTTTGAGAAACATTTTTGGGATCAAACTGGCAACCACTGACAAACACATGATGAGAATGACATAGCCTGCATCTATGGGATCAAGGAGTTGACTTATGACACACAAAAACAGCAAGTGAGAGCTACATTTCTCATTCATTGAAGGCAAAAGAGACATAGAAATAAAGATGTGAGTGTGGTGGTTGGAATAAGAATGGCCTCCAATGGTACATCTTTTTTTTTAATCCTTCATTACTAGGGAATGGCACCATTTGAAAGGATTAGAAGGATTGATGTGGTCTTGTTGGAAGAAATGTGTCACTGGGGGTGGGCTTTGAGGACCGAAAAGCCCATACCCGGCCCAGTATCTTTCTCTCTGCCAGCAGATCAGTATGCAGCTCTCAGGTACTGCTCCAACACTATGCTTGCCACGTCTGCCTTCATACTCCCTGTCATAATGACAATGGACTACTCCTCTAAAAAAGCAAGCAAGTCCTAATGAAATGTTCTCTCTTATAAGAGTTGCCATGGTCATGGTATCTTTTCACAGCAATAAAACAGCAACTAAGACAGTGAGGAAGAACAATGTTGAGAAAGAACAATATTGCACTGGACTGAAAATGAGAGGTATGGGTATATGTGTGTATATGTATGTTACACATACATATATATATACACATGTATACCCTATGTATTTCTCAGTTAAAAAGCAAAACAAAATCAAAACACGTGCCCTTTTTTTTTTAATCATAAGGGATACAATGGTACAATGGGGTTCACTCACAAAATTTAAATGAATGCATGAACTAATGGCCTAGATGTGATTATTGTAATGTGGTTATGTACAGATGTCCTTATCTTATAAAATATATCCAGAACTATTAAGCAATAGGACAGCATATCGACAACTACTCTAAACAGTTCAGGGGAAATAGATAAATTATATATATGTGTAGAACACAGGATGACTACTTCATAAAAACCTGAAGCCTAACTTCATCATTTGTGAAGTACATATTATTCAGGAGAGCCTTCCCTTACTTTATAGTTGCCATTCCTTAACTACAGGGCTAGGTCCTATAATGCTACTAAGCAGTCTCACCACTGTGAGAACACAGAGTGTGTTTGTCCAAGCTCAGGTGCAGCTTTGTAAATAATTACAATGCATAAATGGGGAAAAACATATTAAAAATTTTAAACTGTTTTTCATCATTATTCTGGCAGGTTAGTACGGACTTTCTTCTGAAACCATTATGTACATGATACCACATGAAACAAGATATCAATGCAGATGTAACTTGTGAGTGGCATGGGTTTTCCAGAAGCAGGACTACAGCTAAAGAAGACAGAAATATAGGCTAAAAATGTGGAAGCAAAGAACTCTGAAAGCTTATCTTGAATTAGAAGGAATAATATACACTCAAAAACTGACTATCTTTAAAAAGACAAGATACTAGCTAGACACAGCAGTATACATCTTTAATCCTAGTACTTACTAGATAGGCAGGCAGATCTCTAGAGTTCCAAGCCAGCCAGCTTTATAAAAACAAAGAAAACAAAACCAAACAAACAAGAGACAAACATGCACACACACACACACACACACACACACACACACACATACCCATAACCCACTATGCATTTCCCAGTACTATGCTTTGACTAGAACCCCAAACAATGAACAACTAGGTCACAGTGTCCCTCGTACTGGGATGCTGAAACACCATTTTTCCCTAATAGAAGCCAAGATTATAAAACATAGGGTTGATTCCAAATCTAGCACAGGAAATATACAGGGGAAGCTAAAACAGTTACACCAAAGAGCTACATAATTAAAGACAGCTAAAAAGACAGAAGAACCAGGAGCTTTATCTGTTTATTATAAAAAGATTCCCACTGACCAAAGACATCAAAAACAACAAGCAGCTGTCTGGAGAGAAAGAGACCCAAAGTCTTAGCTTGAAAACAGAGCAAAGTAGCCAGGTGAGGTGATACACACCTTAATCTCAGCACTTGGTAGACAGAGGCAGGCACATTTCTGTGAGTTCAAGGTCAGACTGGTCTCCCTATTGAGTTCCAGGACAGCCATGACTATGTGTCTCAAAAAACAAAAGCCACCACCACTATCACTACCACCAAAACCAGACAAAAACAACCAAGCCTTTAGTACACACTTCCAACATGAACTGAGTGCCTCCTTACAGAAGTGTTTCAACTAAGAAATGAAGAAAATATTTTTAAAAGCCGTGGAGCCAGAGAAATGGTCCTGTTGGATATGAACATGTGGCCACAAAAATTCTATGAATGGAGTTGAAAGCTGTGGTAACTATTCTCAGTTGTCAACTTGACTATATTTGGAATGAGGTACAATCCAGAAATGGAGTGATCTTGAGACACAGGCTTTTGATCCATATCTTGAGGTGGGATGACACATGCCTTTACCTTCTGCTAGAAACCTATATAAGACAATGGAAAAAGGAAACATTCATTCATTCTTCGGCTGCTTGCCCTCACTCTGCAAGCACACCTATTCCTTGACTGGTATTGGAGCCAACTTCTTTGGGATTCCAACTTATACAGAAGACCAACTGAGACATCCAGCCTCATGAGTCTGAGCAACTGATTCTTGGACTTTTTAATCCGTGCGTGCGTGCGTGCGTGCGTGCGTGCGTGCGTGCGTGTGTGTGTTTCAGGGGATCTGAAACTACCACCTTCATGGGCCTCAGTACACACACACACACACACACACACACACGAGAGGTAAAGTCCTGTGACTCTAAAGAACGTTGATTAATAAAAAGGCTACCTCTTCGCTGTCTCATTCTTACTAAAACATCATTCCTGATATGTTATACATCTGCATTAACAGCTGGGTATGGGACCATGCTAAAAGCTTTAGATTTTTCAGTAGTTACACTAACAAATGAAAATTTTTCTATGATTCAATGCTCAGGGGGATCTCTACCTAACAATAGCAGTATGGTAGTGTGTGTGTGTGTGTGTGTGTGTGTGTGTTAACTCACACAACAGTAACTAACTAGTCCTTGGATCCACTAAGTTAAAAACTAGCACAGGACTCAATCACCCGTATGGGTGCAGGGTACTCAGAACTCCAGTTTCAGAGGATCTGAAACTACGACCTTCATGGGCCCCAGTACACACATAACACATACAAACTAATGCAAGTGCACACATACATAAATAAGTAGATAATTTTTTAATTAACTAAATGAAATTGGAACAAATTCTACTACTTTGGAACTTAAAATCCAGTTTCATTATCTTAAATGTGGAACTAGGAAAGCCTTTGTATTAACAATTCCTACATTTATGGGAAGATAATGATTTATAATTATTATCTAGTTCTAGATGATAACTGGGGTAGAGTTGAAGCGGAATCAGGAGGGTCTCTGTCAGCTCCAGGCCAGCCTGATGTACATGGTGAGCTCAGGGCAGCCACAGCTATATAGTGAGATCCTATTTCAATAAAAAAACAAATAGATAAAGTGTATTCTATTGCTGTCATGCTGAAGATATTCTTTTATAGCAACCAATATATATATTCTTATCATCATTTCCACAGGTAAAATGCAGTTTGTTTTGTCGATTCTCACTAGTAGACATTTACAGTCTTTCAAAAAACAAATGGTCATAACCATGATTATATAAATTTTACACAGTTAATTTAAGACACACTTTATCTGTGAGTTCATTAACACAGAACACATTAAATGTACCTATAAAAGTCTTATTTAAGGCGGGAAAGATTGCTCAACAGTTAGGAGGACTGGTTGCTCCTCCAGAGAATCTGAGCTTAACTCCCAGGACCCAACAGCAGCTCGCAACCATCTGTAACTTCCAATGCTTTCTTCTGCCCTAAACACGCATACTCATGTACTCCCACACAGACACACTCACAAAACGAAATAATAGTTTATCTAAAAGAAAACTGAGGCTCAGAAACAAATGGTGGGCCTGGAACTTAGCTAATTTGGTGGAGTGTGTGCCTAGCAAGCATGAAGTCAAGTTTGACCCTCCCAGCACCCTATAAATCACATCATGTGTGGTGATACACATGTATAAAATCCCAGCACTGGAGGAGTGGAGGCAGGAGGATCAGAAGACAAAGATCATCCCCAGCTACCTATAGTATTGGAGGCTAGTTCCTAAGGGGGTGGGGGGAGAAAGAGAGGGAGGAAGGGAGGGAGGGAGGGAGGGAGGGAGGGAGGGAGGGAGGGAGGGAGAGAGAGAGAGAGAAAAGAGAAAGGGAAAGGGAAAGGAAAAATCAAACTATTGAAATTCTGCTGGCCAGATTAACTTTCCTCTAGACTAAATGGCGTGACAAAAGATTTTGTCATATAACCACTTAATCTCTAAAACACTGCCACTGGGCTCCAGAGATAGCTCAGCTCATAACTGTCTATAACTTCAGTTCAAGGGGATCCAATGTCCTCTTCCCATCTCTGAGGGCACTGGGCACACACGGTGCACAGATACGCACTCAGGAAAAACATCCAAACATGTAAAATAAAATAAAAATAATAAACACCATGTTGCCTGGCGCAGAGAAGTATGTGTTCAGTAAACATCTGTTGAATAAATAAGCCCTCACTGTTTGGTGATGGAAATGGGTATTTAAGGCACACAGTACTAAGTCCAAAGCCAAACCCTTCAGTGCGAACATCTGAAGTAGTCTCACTAGTAACAGAAATTCCAAAGTCATTTTCTAACACTTAACTGGACGATACATAAATTATTGTTTTAAATGTTCTTATCACTGAATTTTAATTACTCCAACTAGGAAAAGAATGGAAATCTTTAAGGAGACAGGATGGATAATGATGCAGATACACATCATATTGTAAAATCTCTCAGCAGTTTAGGTGAGACAAAGGGAGGGGGAAACAATTTTCTATTTTGCATTAAATACAAAGTAACAGAACCAAAAGGGGAAAAAAGACAGATAAACATGTATCATCTCTTGCATGGATGAAAATAAACTAAAAGGATTACTTTAACTGTTGCTAAGCAGGTAGTATGTACAAATTATCCATGCAATAACTGTATCTACTTAACTCATTATTGTAAATGCTGAATGAGGTTTTTCTGTGGTTATACATCATCATGTGATTCAAATTGCCACTGTGTTCTTAAAAAGAATAAAGTATGCTCTTCCCTAAACAAACAAGGACAACAACAAAAGTATACTTGTCAAACATGGTGGTGCACGCATGCCTTTAATCTCAGCATCTTAGAGACTGGGAGGCAAGAGCACCTGGTCCTCTGTGAGTCAGAGGGCAGCCTGGTCTACATCGTGAGTTCTAGGCTAGCTAGGGCTACATAGTAAGACCTGTCTCCTGAGGCAAAAAAAAAAAAAACAAAAACAAAACAAACAAAAAAAACAAAGAAATAAAGAAGGAGGGAAGGAAGAAAGGAAGGAAGGAAGGAAGGAAGGCAGAAAGAGGGAGAATAGAAACACTTTAAACTATTTTTGGTTTAAACTGTTTTTAGTTTAGTAACTAGATTTACTATGAAAATCTAAAAATCAAACCCATGTTCTCAAAGCCTCACAAGAGTGAAGCTGCACCCCTCTACCAAGTGCTAAACTACATCAATTAAACAAACATCCCAACATAACTCAGAGTATGAGCACTGAAATCCCTGCTAGTCAATAGTGAAGAGTCTCAGCTAGAACATGGAAAGCACTTCCACTTCGAAATCAAACTTTTTCAAAAAAAGAGCAGGGCTGGTGAGATGGCTCAGTGGTTAAGAGCACTGACTGGTCTTCCAGAGGTCATGAGTTCAAATCCCAGCAACCACATGGTGGCTCACAACCATCCATAATGAGATCTGATGCCCTCTTATGGGGTGTCTGAAGACAGCTACAGTGTATTTACATACAATAAATAAATTAAAAAAAAAAAAGAGCAGATTTCCTTCTCGATATAAAATTTTAAGATGACAAAAATCCTGGAGTATAACTGGAATTTGATCTTGTGGTTTCCCACTTATTAAAACCATGGAAATGAATAATTGAAATAAAAATGCTGACCCTAAACTATCCAGTCAACTTCCTGAGCTATTAGTTTGGTACTCATCTAGAATAGGTCAAATTCAGGAATAAAACTTCAATTCACCCAAAAGCTCCAATTTCCTCCTATACAGAATCTTTATTAGGGTCTTTTCATGAATATTCTGGATTTCCGCCTCTCCCAAGTTCTTAAATTATTTCCATAAACATCTCCTGGGAATACTCTATGTAAAAATATGTTTTCCACACAAGAGTCACACTGCTTTATTTTGGGTCACATCAACTCTGTGCTGACATCTTCTATTTTGCTTGTAATTAAAGCTTAGAATGGCTTAGAATGGCTCACTATCTTGTCCCTGGTTATAGAGATGGCAAAGACCGTATTTGAACTGTTTTAGACTACTTCACAGTGATACCCTACCGCTTTATTTGATAATTAGCCCCTTATAATCTCATCACCCCTGACTTTCTGTCTTCCATGCCTTCATCTTCCCTACACACGTGACTTTCAGAGCAATAATCACACTGCACTTTGTCAGCGTCCTTCAGCAGGCTCACTAGCTGCTTACACGGTAGAAGCACGACTGGCTGTAAATCTGGGCATGTGTTAAGGATTCTTAGGTGATTCTGCTTGTAAAATAGAAAAGATTTATTAGATGCTTTATACCAACTCATTTAGTCCTCAGAATACCCAGGGTCAGTACACTGTCCCTGCCACACAAACGAAAAAGGCAAGGACTAGAGGCTGCATAACTCAACTGAGGTGGAAACCAGTTAGTGAAGAGACAGGCCTTCAAAGCCTTGCACAGAGTACTTAGTGCTTTAATATTAAATGTGTCCTTCCAAGAGCAGATGACAACTAATTGAAATATATCTACATAGTAAAAGGGATCTAAGAATAATTCCTGCTAACAATTTCTTGAATATGGTACCAAAAGCCCAGACACCAATAGCAAAAATTGGACAAATGAAACTGACTACATAAACTCAAGCCTCCCAATGACATAGTTCCCAGGGTAGAAAGATGACCTATAAGAACAAATGAGAGATCTGTAAAATATAAATGACAAAGACATAATGTCCACAATATATAAAGAGCCCCTATAACTCAATATCAACTAAAACAATCTGATTTTTTTTTTTGGTTGGTTGGTTGACTTTTTGTTTTTTTTATTTTTGTTTGTTTGGTTGGTTGGTTTTCTTGAGACGGGGTTTCTCTGTGTAGCCCTGGCTGTCCTAGAACTACCTCAGATTGACTTTTAACTGAGCAAACAACTTATGACTTTTCTCCAAAGAATATACAAACAGACAACTGGGGATGCCGTGCTGTACCAGACACTGGGAAGCTGGAACCATGTGTAGTGTACAAATTGGTGCAGCCGCACTGGAAAAACAATGTGGTGGTTCCTCAAAACTCAAAATTAGAATTACCAAATGACCCAGGAATCCCACTTCTGGGTATACATGCAGAACTGAAAGGAGGCTTGTAGACACTGGTGCTCACAGGCACGTTACTCAATATAAAAGAGGTGGCAGCTACCCAAACACCCTTTGACAGGTGACTAAATAAGAATTTGTGACAGCTGGTGTGAAAACTCAGACCTGTGCTCAATCTCTACACTATGTAGGCAAAGACCTTTTCCTCCACACGTTTTATGGCACATACACACACATACACACACACACACACACTAAATAAATAGTGATGTAGAACGTGCATGTGCACAGCCACACTTACGTACATGTGTATATAAATAATGGAATACTATCCAGCATTTTTTAAAAAGGAAATCTGTCATGTGTTGTAATACAGATGAAGTCTGAAGTTAGTAAGTAAATAAATAAGGCAGGTACGCAAAGTTGAATTCTGTATGATTTCACATAGATCAGGTACCTAATTAGTCTAATCCATGAAAACTGACAATAGGAAGGCGGCTGCCAGGAGACAGGAGAGTAAAGGGGGCTACTTAACCAGTAGAGTTTTGAGGGTGTAAGATAAAAAACAAAAAAATACAGATTCTGTGGTACACAATTGAAAACACTTAACACTACTAAACTGTACACCTAAAAATGATTAAAATGATAGTTTTATGTCACACTTTTTACTATTAACTTTTCTTTCACTATCTTTTCCTGTTCTAACCCAATGCTAACAAAAAGATAAAGTGAAAATCAGCAGAGATAAAAGGCTTCGACAATGTAAAAAGAATTAAGAAAACAATAAAGTCAAACAGGGGCCCTGCTTATTAAGTTTCCTCTCAATTTTCTTAACCTGGAAATACTTTAAACAACAGTAAAATGTCATCCCATGGGCAAGGAAAAAAAAGAAAGAAAAGAGAAGAGAAGAAAGAAAGAAAGAAATGGTAGTAAAGGCCTTGTAGAGATTAAAACTCGGCGACTATTATGACTTTGCCCATTACTGTACGACCTTGGGTAAGGCATTTTCTTTCATTCATTCATTCATTCATTCATTCATTCGCCAAAAGTTTCTGCACATGGTCAAATAACACGGTATTCTTCTGAGAAACAAGAGGGGCATATAAAATACTAGGCACAACTCTTGGTGCTTTGTGAGTGTTGTGTTGACTGTAGAGTTAGACAATGAATAAGGTGATTTAAAGTAGGGTAAGTCCATAGCCTACTCTTCAGCGATGTACCGAACTTGCGGGTACTTACGGTGCCATATCAAATCAGACACTATTTAGGAATCATCATTAACTTCACCATCCCTCTCGAAAGTGGAGCTGTCTTGTAAGGGCTCTCTCCTCCTCCCTGGGAAAAGCAGTGTCATCTAAGGTATTCGAAGATACTTGCTTATGGAACAGCCACATACAGAGCCCGGGGATGGTGAAGCCCGATAAGCCACGGGAGTCCCCGCTCCTGTCACTTCATAGGGGCCTAGGCTGATCTGGGGAGGGGACCCGTCTCCCAGCACCCCACAGCGCCCCGCCTGTGTCCCCGAGTACTGGAGCGGCCGCGGCCGCCGGCGGAGCTCAGGGCGCGGGGGCCGGGGTCACCGCGGGGG
>NW_021621323.1:4384307-4404371 GCF_004785775.1 Grammomys surdaster
CCCCCGCGGTGACCCCGGCCCCCGCGCCCTGAGCTCCGCCGGCGGCCCGGCGACGGGCGGCCTCGCAGCTCCGCCTCCTCACGGCCGCCTCCCCGCCCCCCGCGGCCGCAGCGGCGCCAGCCGCGTCCCTCCCGGGCCTGGGCGACCGTACCCAGCCGACGCGGTAACCCGGGCGGAGGGCGGGGAGGCCGAGGGCTTGCGGAGCTCCGGCGCGGCCCCGATCCCGCCTTCTGCGCCACCGGGGCGGGGACAGGGACCCTCAAAACCAGATTCAAGAGGCCCTGCCTCCAGGGCCTTAGGTTTTGGGAAACCCTGGGCCTCTGCTAGGGGAGATGGCCGCGTGGGTCCTACAAGCGCTTCCTGCGTCGGATCTGGAGCCCTGGAACCCCCAAACCCCGGAGCTACATGCCCTTCCTGGCCGCACTTCTGACCCACACCTCCTGCTACCTGGCAGGTACAATGCAGCTCTTCTGATTAGTTAAATCAGCTGTACGGCTATAAGGCAGGAAGTTCTTTCACCTAGGTAGGCTGCTTAGCACCTCCTGATTTCATGTTTGTTTTGCTCCAGAAGTGTGAAGTCGTCTTAAGTCTCAGGGAGGGGAAAGGGGTCAATGTATAGTAATGGAACAGGCCTGATATGTAGCAAAACCAATGCTTCATGTTACCATAGTTAGTGAAAAATAGTGTATTCCCAGTGACTGGCATTTCACACCTGTGTCTGGCCATTAAAAGCAAATTATATCCAAAATTCATCCTGTGGAAGTAGTTTTGTTATACCCTGAGGGTCTCTGACCAGCTGTCCCACCTTAGGATATAGTCCATTCCAGGACAAATGGAAACATCATGCTAGCTCCAGCTTCTGCCAAAGTTCTAAGACTAACAGTTCATTGTATGATACAAAGAAACAAAAACAAAAAATCAAACAAAAGAAACCCCACTGGGTTATGACTTGATCTACAGATGCACTGAAAGTGAGCAAATGTACTTGTTGCTGAATGAGATCGAAGATAAGTCCCAATTATTAAGCAAGTTTAAAACTAGTTTGGGATATGACCTTTATTGAGCTTATCCACCAGAGTGGAAATAATGTCTGTACAAAACCAAATGTTTGTTACTATAACTTCTGCATCACAATTAAAATCCAAACAGTTTTTTAAAAACAGTCAACTCAATCAAAACCCACTACTTCAGAATCAATAGCTTCTTTGAAGCCACAGTAACACTTAAATATGGTTAAGACTTGAATGCAGAAATTTGGTTGGTTGGAAGGCTAATTACACCCCCAACTTGCTCAAATAGAATTACAAAAAGGCAAAATTGTGTTTTTCACAGAGATACAGTCCACTGGAATCACCAACACTGGACAGCTGTTAAGAATATTTAGAGTCCTGAGATAATAAGGAATCCAGGCGTCCTTAGACAGTCTTCTGTTGTCCTTTCTTCCCAATCAGCGATTTGTGGATGTGCGGGATGACACCTAGAAGAGGGACACGAGTTAATTCACCTTTTGTATAAGCATATTTAAAACAGTACATGAAATAAAAGCAGGTAACTCTACAACTTGAAAGGTCTTTTAAAAACATGAAATTCATATACAAAGTAGAAACTTTAGGGATGTAAAGGACCAATCAGCAAAAACTAAGTGTAAATCAAATGTCACAAAACCACCCTGTACTGAAATATCCTCTACTAGAAGCAATGGAAATATAAGAATTTCCTTCTTAAATAGAAAGTAATGAGTTTAGGGATGACATACCACCACCAGCAATTGTAGCCTTGATCAGAGAATCCAATTCTTCATCTCCGCGTATAGCAAGTTGCAAGTGACGAGGGGTAATACGCTTTACCTTTAAGTCTTTTGATGCATTTCCTGCCAACTCAAGTACCTAAAAGGCAAAAACTCTAATGGTCAAGATTTCAACTTACTTTCGATCAAGATCAGCGATGACCAAACCTCAACCGTGTTTATCTACCTACCAACCGTTATCATCCCCCACTACCTGAATGACAAAATTATGGAGAATTATGCAAAAAGACTGGAGGGGGGCACGCAATTGCATTTGCAAGAGCAGCAAACTCTGGCACAGCAGGATCCTTGGCTGAACACTAGCACCCTCTAGCGCTGCCTCGGTCTGCGTGCCGCTCTTAGAGCCTGGGAGTTTTTCTTGCATCACTTTCCTCCTTCCCTCTCGCCACTTTCCCCCGCCCCCCCCCAAAGCTTTTCCAGATCACAGGCGTACTCCCGCTTACCTCTGCGGTGAGGTACTCCAGGATGGCTGCGCTGTACACAGCAGCGGTCGCGCCCACACGTCCGTGGCTGGTTGTCCTAGATTTCAGGTGTCGATGAATACGGCCCACAGGGAACTTGATTTTTATGCACACAAACAAACAAACAAAAAAGAATGCACAAAGATAGGAGATTCAAAGATCGAACGATGATGAGCGCGCCAAAGCCAAGGACGGTGGTGGTGCACCAACGCGCCCCGGCAGTTAACACATGTGATCGACGCCCACCCCCCCATCCCAGTATTCACTGTCTCCGCAGGCCAAAGTCGCGACACATCACTCATGCAAAGATGGAACACCCATGCAGGGTGCAGACAGACAAGCAAGGGGGTGCAAACATAAAGGCCCGGTCATCCGACTGCGGCAGTAGCTACCCACCTGCAAGCCGGCTCGCTGCGAGCGGGAAACCGCCTTTGTCTTAGCCTTTCCGGAGTCCTTTCCAGCCTTACCGCCAGCCTGCGGCGCCGCCGACGCCCGCGAGCCCGGGAGGGACGGAGAAGATAGAATTACCAAGGCGGCGCGCCCCTCCCCCACCGCGGCGCGTCCCGGCGGCGCGCGCGCGCGCGCCGCCCGCCGGGGTCCCCGGGCCGCTACTCGCCCCCGCCCTCTCCCCCGCCGACCCCTGCCGCGAGCCCGCCGCGGCTGCGCGTCCCCGCGCCGGCTCCCGGCTGCGCCGTGCGCGCCCCCCCAACCGTCGCCTCCCGCCCGGAGCTCCGGGATCACAAAACACCTCCCTCCGCTCGTCCCGACCCCGTCTCTCCGCACGCTCCCACTCGCCGCCGCCTCTCCAAGCCCCGGGGACGGCGGCCCCGCCCGCTCGAAGCCTGCAGCCCGCGGCCGCCCGCCGTCACTCTCACGTTACCATCTCGGACTGTGCTGAAGCTCGGACAAGCGAGGAAGAGACGAGGCCAGGCGGACGCTCAGCGAGATCCCGGCGCCCACTCCTCCGTCGTACCGCGATTCAAACTGCGCCGTCTCCCGCCTTCCTCGCGCCCTTTATACTGCAGAATGTTCCCTCATCCGGGAACTCGGCTGGTTCGGCCCACCAATGGTTGCCGCCCGCCCTCGGGACTCGTCCTTGAGGTTCCAGCCAATGGGAGAGCGAAAAGCGGGGTGGTGGGGCGGGCGCTCGCGAGCTCGAGCGGTGATTGGCCGGTGTGGGAAGTGTGGGGGATGCGGCGGGACAGGACCGGGAGAAGGAGGGCGCCGCGGCGGGAGGGCAGCAACAGAGCCCTGCGCCACCGAGAGAGTGGACGGTGGTGTCACGTGCCTGGAGGGAGGAGCTGAAAGGCTGGGGAGGAGCGCGCGCTGGCGTCCTCCCCGCTGCAGCCTCCCCCCCACTCCCCCGCGGTGCTCCGGAGACCACGTGAGCTTCCCTCCGGGTCTAGCCTGGCCCCTCGCTGACAACCCGGGCCTCTCAGTTTCCCTCTGGCCTCTTGTCTCCGCAGATCTCCGTTTCCTTCAGACTCCTCCCTTCTGACAGGTGGCTCGAAGGAGTCCAGTGAGAAGAGCTCAGCTCGGCCTCTACTTGGTGAACCACTTCCCTGATAAAAGTGTCACCTACCCCACCCCCGGTTGTTTTTTCATCATCCTCCCCTTCTGTCCTTACCTCTCTGACCCCTCTCCCCCTCCTCCTGTCTCATAACAGCAGCGGGGCCAAGTTACCCTGGGGATAACAAGTAATTTTGTCTACACACAGGAAGGTTGGGATGAAGCGGTTTTGTTTTTTTTTAATAGTGAAGTCATCAGCCGTATTTTTGCGGAGACTCCGCATCAATGGGATGCACCTATAGCCTAGTGTCTAGAGTTATTGAAACATCAAAGATATTATGTGTCAGCTTTCCTACACTAAACATTTTGCCACATGACAAATGTTGGTAAATGGCAGTGGGGTAACTGTAACATGATTCACAAGCCGTTACAGATGGTTCATGTAATCAGTTACAAATGCCGGACTTAAAAAATAGACTGTACTCATGGTACTGTCCTGATGCCAGCCACTTAGACATGCAGTTAGTAGGTCGACAACACCTGTATATATCACTAGCTGCTTGGAGACCATGATTATCTGAATCTTCCGCATTTCGTATTTATATTACTTAATATGTAACACTTTTCCATTAAGCATTGTCGGGGGCTGGAGAGACGGCTCAGGGGTTAAGAGCACTGGCTGCTCTTCCAGAGGTCCTGAGTTCAATTCCCAGCAAACCATGATGATGGCTCACAACCATCTGTAATGGAATCCAATGCCCTTTTCTGAGAGTGGATTTTCTGCGGCTTCTCTTTCCCTCAGTGTATCTAAAGACAGCTACAGTGTAAATAAATAAATAAATAAATAAATAAATAAAATCCTGAAAAAAAAACCCAAAAAACATTATTGTGTGGCCGTGTGGGTGGGTGCAGGTGCTCATGTCATTACTATATTTGTGGAAATCGGACAACTTGAGTGAGTGCTTGTCAGGGTTTCAGGGATGAACTCAGGTAGTCACACTTGCACAGCTAGTACCTGTCGAGTTATATCACCAGGTTATGCTTATTTTGAAGCATAAACTCTACGTTATATATACTTAAGTTTTGGAGATTTTATGAAATTAGAGGACCTCTCTGATTCAAGGACACTAATGCTAGAGGAAAGCTTATTGGAACTAAAGAATTATGTCATCATACACTCAAAGCAACTGAAGCTCCTGCAATCGCAGCACCTAGAAGGCTTCATCACAAGAGTCACAAGCAGAATGTTAGACTGAACTATATACACTGATTGTATTTCAGAAACCCAAGGACTGGCCTGCTGTGATGGTGGCAGCCCATATCCTTAATTCCAGCCCTAGAGAGGCAAAGGTAGGTCTTTATGAATTTGAGGCCAGCACGGTCTACACAGTGCATTCCAAGCCATCTACAAAAAAAAAAAAAAAAAAAAAAAAAGAGTCAAGCCCAGTAGGACAGTTAACCCCCTGGCTTCTGATGAGATTTCTTGATGCTGACCTTACAGAATCAGTCCATTCTCTAGAGAATTCTTTGTAAGCTTTTTCCTATGAAACCCAAATAAAGAGTTGACTTTTCTTCACTGAAGAAGAGAAGCAAGAATAGCAAGCACATGTGGATTCTGCAGTGCTGCCTCCTCACTGTCATGTTAGTTCTCACCCCTTTCTGCTTGTGCCTTGGTTTTTGTTTTGTTTTGTTTGTTTGCTTGCTTGTTTGTTTTTTACACAATCTTAATTCTGGCTAGCCTGGGGTTTTCTCTATAGATCAGGTTGAGTTCAAACTTGTGGTCCTGTAGCCTCTGCATTCTATATGCTGAGCTTATAGGTGCATACTACCATACTTTTTCAAAAGGTTCATAACCTTTGAAAGCTCAGATTCCACCCTGCCTGTTTTCACATAGCTGTTAAAGGATTTAGGAAAAGGTTATGCAGAAGTACATGGTAACATGTGCTCGACAATCAGCAAATGCTCAGTAACTATTCTATAAGGATAATAAGGAAAACGTGCTAATTTGAGAGAGAATAACCACTATACACTCATATATTTGAATATTTGGTCCCCAGTTAGCAGAACTGATTGGGAAGGTCTAGGAGGTGTGGCCTTGTTGGAAGAAGCGTACCACTGGAACTAGCTTTAAGGTTTAAAAACTTTTGAGACAGGCCCAGTCTCTCTCTGCATGTGTCCCTGCAGGTCAGGATATAAGCTCTTAGTCTCATGCCTGCCTGCATGTTCCCATAGTGATCAAGAACTAAACCTCTGAAACTGTAAGCCAGCCCCCAATGAAATGCTTTCTTTTGTAAGAGCTGCTTCGGTCTTAATCTCTCTTCACAGCAATAGAACAATCAATCACTGAAACAGAAGGAAAAAGAAGATAACATATTCCTAATTCATTTTTCTTGACTAGTATGTTTGCTTCTTTTGGCATGGCAATGGAAACCTTAAAGGCCACTTAAAGTGTGCCAATGTGGTTGAATTAAAAAATGTCACCCACAGTCTTGGGCATTCAAACACGTGGTTCCTAGTTTGGGCAGATTTCGATGGTGCAGCCTTGCTGGAGAAGGTATGCCACTGGGCATACTTGCCGGGCAGTGGTGGCGCATGACTTTAATCCCAGCACTTGGGAGGCAGAGACAGGCAGATTTCTGAGTTCGAGGCCAGCCTGGTTTACAGAGTGAGTTCCAGGACAGCCAGGGCTATACAGAGAAACCCTGTCTCGAAAAACCAAAAAAAAAAAAAGAAGTTATTCATCTCAACAACAGAAAAGTACCTAATACAGAAATTGGAACTGAGGGTGGTGTTACTGTAAAGAACCTAACTAACTATGGTTTTTTAGGAGGAGTGTAGAAGAGTTTGGGACTTTGAACTATAAAAGAGATCGAATGATATAAGTGGAGTTTAATAGCTCGTCAGAGTAGCCTGGAAGATAGTGGTGCTGAGAGCCTTGTGGAGTATCTGCCAAGGAGACTGCATACATGGAATGGAGCCAGCCCAAGAAAGCTGTGTTTTGTAGACAGCAAAACTGGAGGGGCAGAGCCTTTACTACCAAAAACTGAACTACAGAATTTGGTATTTGCCCTGTTGAGTTTGGTCTTGCTTTGGGCTGGTATTTCCCGATTATGTTAATCCCACTGGGCAAGAGTAAGACCACAACCACAAGTTTTGAGTCAAATTTGAAGCAAGCTTTATTAAACACTGGCCAGAACGTTGGATATTCGCCAGGTCCATACCCAGGACTTCCAGAATATGGCCTCAAATTGCATTAGTTAGGGGCTTATAAAAGCAAAAGCCACAAGGCTCCACACTTCCCATCTTTGTCCAATCAGGGGCAAGCATACATCCTGACATACTTCCTGCCTACATAACCTGCCACGTATGTGTGATCAAGCACATCCTGTGCAGTTGGGGCAATCAAGCTCATTTATGGAAGTGAAACCACATGGCTTGTTATCTTACAGGAGCAACAGCCCCCAGCATTCCAGGAAGTCATCTGTCCTTGGGCAAGAAGGGCTTACAGGTTATAGGCGTTTTTTTGTTTTATAGATCTTTTGAGTGCAGAAATAAAACCTTAAAACATAATTTTAGCCATTCCCGTGTCCCTACTCCTGTCTTTTGGGATTGTAATGTATACTGTATATCATAGAATCTTTGAAGTATGTAATTCGCTTTTTAATTTTACAAGGTGTTACAAATAAGAGCTTGCCTAGAGACTTAGAAGAGACTTTTAAACTATGCCGAGACTGTGAAAGATTATAGGAGTGTAAAAGTTAGACTAAATATATTTTACATTAGGACTTGTCCACAAGCCTATGTATTGCAGCCTATTTGATCACACTGTGAACCCCAAGATTCTATACTGGAAAAAACTGTCTCTACTTGTAGGTGTGCCTCAGACATAGCACACACCTCTAATCTGAGAGCTTTCTGTTTATTCTAAACAAGATTGAATAAAGTCAATCATGGGTCAAGAGACAGAGCAAGCAACCAGTTGACAGGGAGTGAACATAGGAATAAAACAGAGCAAGTCAGGAGGATGGATAGAGAGATGAACCGGAAGTAGAAAGGAGGGACATTCGGTTGGAAGGGTTTTGGTGACAGTGTGGAGAAGAACTGGCTCTTTCCTTCTTGAAGGATGGTTGAGGAGGAAGGTCAGCTAGGTGCTTTTTCTGCCTCTCTGAGCTAGCAGGCTTTCACCACAGTGTCTGGTCTTCATTTGGTAAAAATCAAAGTTTGGGCTTTTGTTTTAAAAACACCACCTATGGGGACCAGGAAGTGGAATGCTGTGATTTGAATAAAAATGGCCCTATCTTAGTTAGGTTCCTAGTGTTGTGATAAAATACCACCACTAAAGGCAACTTGGAGAGTAAAGGGTTTTTTCAGCTTACAGTTCATAGTGATCCAAAGAAATCAGGGTACAAGAAACCCAAGTCAGCAGCTGATGCAGAGGCCATGGAAGAGGACTGTGCACTGATTTGCTCTTCATGGCTTATTCAATCTGTTTTCTTACAGAACCCAGGACCATCAGCCTAGGGTTGGCATCACCACAGTCTGGGCCCTCCCACACCAATCACTAATTCAAAGGCACTGTACACTCGCCTACAGGCAGATTATATGGAGGCATTTTCACAATTGAGAGTCCTTCTCCCAAATGACTCTAGCTTTTTTAAATTGACATGTAACTAACTAACCAGTGTTTCATAGTCTCAGGCATTTGAACACTTGGTCCAAGTTGGCAGCACCGTTAGGGGTGCTTTAGGTAGTATGGCCATTTCCAGTTCACACTGCTGGCTTTCACACTGCTGGCTTTCACGAGGCTGGCTTTCTGCTTGCCCTTGATGGTGTTCCTGCAGTCATGCTTGACACATGCCGTTATGCTTTCTTGCCATGATGTACTTTTACCCTCTGGCTCTGTAAACCCGAATAAACTCTTTCTTATATACGTTGCTTTGGTCAGAGTCTTTTATCACAACAACGGAAAAGTAACTGACACACGAACAGCCAACTCACCGGTCCTCCTCACAGGTCCTCCCGACCGAAACCCCAGACTTCTTTAATACAATCATAAAAACTTTCCTTTTCTCTCAAAGTAGAAGACAACAATAACTTATCCTCTTTTCACAGAAATTGTCGTTTTCCTGGGCTGAGAAGGTCTGATACAAATGTGTTACTGTTTTGGGGTTGTATTTACTGTGGTTGCGATTATGATAATACATGTGTGTGTGTGTGTGTGTGTGTGTATGTGTGTGTGTGTGTGTGTGTATGTGTGTGTATATACATTGTTCAATGCCATACCAATTTTGTAGTGAATACTGCTGGGAATCAAACCTAGGGCTCTTCCTGTGGTAGGTAAGTACTCTATGCAGATACATTCCCAACCCCACAATTACCAATGTAATAAATTCTCTTATTACAAAAATACATATGAATATGAAGTAGTCTCACTACTAGGAACTTTAACAGCTTTCTCCTAGAAGACAGGCTTTCTGTCTCCAGTTACTGTCTCCTCTCCAGTATTGTCCTTAGCTTTTCCTATAAACAATTTGAGATAATGTCACACTCGGAAATTCTAAATTTCTCAGCTACGTCTTGCTTCAGATGCCTATTTTTAAGCAGAGAGGAACAGATTTCCAAGCTATTTCAAAGGATATTAACATTTATAGACAATGGCAGAATTTCTAACCAGAAAATTCGTGTTGGAATCTTGATTCTCTTAGGACGCAGAGTAGGGGCACTTTAAGGACTTTCATCTGTCAGTAACTGAATTCCAAAATGTGATAAAATAAACTGTTGACTGAGAATAAAGGAACTAGACAGCCTCTCACATTCTGCATGGCTTCGAGTAAAGCAAGCACCGAGCCACAATTTCTACATTTATCCAATAGCTCACAAAATCAGAAAAACCACCACTGCATAACTGTGAAGGGCTGAATAAAGTGAGCACAGGTAGACAGGGGCATCAGTATCCATGTCACAGTAGCCATGTCTCTCCCAGATTCCTCACCTAGGCATCATTAAGAGATGCCTTGGGCCTTAATTCAGTGGTGAAACAACACACTTCTGACTACACATGCACACAATTCACAAATGCAGGGCCTAAGTTGTGACAATAACCAGCTAAATCTCAATCCAGACATCCACATCAGGAAGAGGATTCAGAGATTATGGATTCCATTGTATCCTCTTCATTTTTAATGTTTATTATTTCTTTTCTTAATTTTTTATCTTATGTGTACAGGACATTTCCTGCATGTATATCTGCATACCATGTGGATTGCTGGTACCCATGAAAGTCAGAAGACAGCACTGAGTTTACTGGAAATAGAGTTGTAGATGATTGGCAGCCGCTATGTGGATGCTGGAAATTGTACCCAAGTCCTCTGGAAAAGCAATCAGTGCTTTAAGCAACTAGTCCATGTCTCTAGCCCCTCTAACATCTCCTCTGACTCAGCAAAGGGTGGTGGTGCACCTTTGATCACAGCACTTGGGAGTCAGAGGCAGGTGGATCTCTGTTAGTTCAAGACTAGCCTGGTCAACAGAGTGAGTTTCAAAACAGCTAAGGCTACACAGAGAAATCTTGCCTTGAAAAACCCAAAGGGGGGTCAAAAAAAAAAAAACTAACTCAGTTTTGAAAAAAAATCATAGTTTTGGACATTTATTGTTTTAACAAAATGGTCTTTCCTTCTCATGATATTTCATTAATTACTATATATACAATATATATCATTGTAGATATATATTAATGCTGATCTGTAAGAGTCATGGGATAAAAGGAAATATGTCTATGCAGTGACATTATTTTCTTTTTTTTTTAAAGATTTATTTGTTTTATTTATATGAGTACATTGTGGATATCTTCAGACACACCAGAAGAAGGCAACAGATCCCATTACAGATGGTTGTGAGCCACCATGTGGTTGCTGGGAATTGAACTCAGGACCTCTGGAAGAGCAGTCAGTGCTCTTAACCACTGAACCATCTCTCCAGCCCGACATTATTTTCTTAAATAAGATCTTAATTGCTTATATTAGTATTTTATACCTCTTCTCTCTCCAAGTAATTTAACAAATCCATGTGTACAGTCTTACTAACAAGGAAATGACTGCAGATTCTTAACATGTTTTGATGATTGTGTTGTCTCCACAGAATCAAGATTGTTCTGTTGTCTCCTTTGTCACCACTATAATCGATATCATGTATGTTATACGTGGGATCTATAGCACTTCCCAGCAATAGACTGACTATATGATAGCATCAGATTGGATCTGCCAGCCAGTTAGGTTCAACGAGGCATGGTTAGCCAGTTGTTCTATGTCAGGCAATCTACCAAGCAGTAGCAGCTGGAAGATAGGACATACTGGTCGTAGGTCCTTCCCTCATTCTAGCTGAAAAGATCAGACTAGGGGGAAATTTCAAACAATGATTCAGTCATTAAGACCATGTTGATAAGACTATTATACTATTACAGAGTAAAGACCCAATCGGCACAAAGTGGACAGCACCTCCAGTTTACAGAACAGCACATGTAGAGGGCTATTTTTTGAAGACTTTATTTCTAACTGGGTTAGTGTGGCTGGAGTGACCGGCTGCTCTCAGGAAGTGACAGTTGGAAGGCAGGTGTGACAGAGATTCCTGTTTGTAATACAAATTTCCAAATTGTCATGTGCTGTGTATACTTATTGAGGACTGACTCTTGAGAACAAGCAAATATGGAACCAGCCCAAGAAAGCTGTGTTTTGTAGACAGCAAAACTGGAGGGGCAGAGCCTTTACTACCAAAAACTGAACTACAGAATTTGGTATTTGCCCTGTCGAGTTTGGTCTTGCTTTGGGCTAGTATTTCCCGATTATGTTAATCCCACTGAGCAAGGGTAAGACCACAACCACAAGTTTTGAGTCAAATTTGTAGCAAGCTTTATTAAACACTAGCCAGAACGTTGGATATTCGCCAGGTCCATAGCCAGGATTTCCAGAATATGGCCTCAAATTGCATTAGTCTCTAAGTCTCCCTTACACTGGAGCAGACTGGTGCTCCAGCCCTGTAACAGAGAGAAATGAGAACAGTAAATATATTAAAAACATTGTGTCCTTGGAAACAAATAGAAGGCAAATAGTTACCAGTGAGGTTACCTTTGTTTGTCCCATGGTATAAAAATGCCTGTGTGGGGTCAGGAACCCCAAACCCCAAGGGTCATTCAGAGAGTGCTGTGCTCTGCATGTATTCTCTCTCAGTCAGATGCTCCAGCATGGCTGTCTCAGCTAGGCTTCCCCAGTCATGTCTGACAGATATTGTAAGCACCTGCTTTGATGATGTCATCCTGTCCGTCTGCTACATGCTGTTTGTCCCTTTACTTTTTCTTGCTACATACTTGATAAACTCATTCGAGACTGAGAGCATGCTGTCATGTTTAGTCTTGGTTGTCATTTGATTATACGTGGACATAACTAAAACCTGGACACATCCACGAGGAGTGGAAAGACCTACCTTAAATCTGGGTCATTTGAGGTTGGGAGAACAACCCTAAATCTTGGCCAGAACTTCTGGTGGCACCTACATAAACAGACATGGAAGAAGGAAGGTTTTGCCTTTTGCTGGCTTGCACAACACTTGGTTTATGTTTTGAGATAAGGTTTCAAGTAGCCCAGGATGGCCTAAACTCTTTGTAGCTAAAGTTGATCTTGAACTAATGATCTTCCTCCTTTTGTCTCCCAAATCCTGAGATTACAGACATAATACCACCACACTTGACTGGAATACAGACTATCTTCATCCATCATTTGCTGCTGTAGAAAAAGTTCTAAGACTGAATAATATATCTGTGTTTATTAATGTTTTAAGTTAAAATACAAAATAATGGGTTTGTTACTTTTTTATTTATTGACAAACTTGTATCAAAGGCTGACTTTCGATAAATTCATTATGACATTTTCACAGAGAAATATATACATATATATCCCCTAACTACTCTCCATATGTCTTCCCCTCAACTCCTTATAGTTCTAGAAGCTGGGAAGAAGAAGATCAAGACTCTAGGATGTTAAGCTATCTGGTGAGAGATGTTTTTTATTACCAAGTTAGCATCATTCCCTGGTAGGAAGGAGTGTCTGGGCAATAAGGAATGAAAGTACCTGAGCTCCCTCAGTAAGACCTTTCAGAAGTGCATCTGATCTTACTCGTGAAGACAGATCCCTTGAAACTCAAACACTTCCTACTGTTGCACTGGGACTGTTCAAATTTGTTTTCTGTTGCTGTGATAGAATGCTAACCAAAGCCAGCTTGGGGGAGGGGAGGGTTTATTCGGAGTTCACTTGCCTGTCGCAGTCCATCATTAGGGGAAACCAAGGCAGGAAATGAAGGTGGGAACTGATTCAGAAACCATCAAGGAGTGTTGATGACTGGCTCACTCTTTGGTGGAGCTCTCCATGATTGGCTTAGCTTGCTTCCTTGTATAACCCAGGACTGCTTGCTTAGAAGTGTCATGCCGGCAATGGGATGTACCCTTTCATACCAACCGCCAAACAAGAACATTCCTGTTGGCATGCCCACAGTCAAGTTGGATGGAAGATGTGCCTACATTGAGGTTCCCTTTTCCTAGGTGTCTCTAGACTGTTATCAAGTTGATGAAATCTAACCACCCCAGGGATTTAATTTCGACAGTGAGTTGGGAGGGGACAAAAAAACATTGAAATCAAATTACTTAGTTTTCATGACGTGTATTGGTTACCTTTCTCATTGCTCTGACCAAATAACCGACAAGAAACCACTTAAGGGAAGTTTCACTGTGGCTCCTGGCTAAGCACCGAGGAAGCTTACGGCTAGGACAGCCTGTTACATGGTTCGGATGAGGAAGGAGAGGTGATATATAAAGGGGTGGACCTGTTCAACCTCAGGACCTGTTCTTGTGGCCTGCTTTCTCTTGTTAGGCCCCACTTCTAAAATTCCCACAACCTTCCAAAATAGAGCCGACAGTCAGCGGTCTAGTGCGTACAGTAGCAAAGCGTCTATAGAAATACGAGAGCCAAGAACAGGGGCCGCAGCTCTGTGGCAGGATGTGTACAGCTCAGTGGCAGAAGTTTGCTTCCTACATTTGAAGCTTTAGTTGTCACAGCCCAGACAGGCCTGCAACTTGGGACCCCAGGACAAACTGGCGCTAAGGATCCTTCTATCACACCTGCCACTTGCTGGGATTACAGGTGTGTGTGTCAGGGTGTGTGTGTGTGTGTGTGTGTGCGAGTGTGCGTGCCACCAGGTCTAACCCTCTCTGTGTAAAAACAGTCTGCAGAGCATGTAGCTGAACAAGGTTTAAGAGATCAATGACAGTCTCAGAGAAACATTGTTCCACTGTCCTCTTGTGTCCTAACATTTTGCAAAATAGTCATGAATTTTGACAGCAAACCTCAGCTCCACAGAATTCCACAGAATTCTAAGTGGAAGCAGAGATTACTTCCTCCATTAATAGATTAGTCCACTTTGCTAGGCAGGGATAGTCTCAACCATTTATCATGTTTCACCACAGGATGTGGAAATTTACACTGCTTCTTCCTTTACCTTAATGTCCTATCTTAAAACAGTATGCTTAACAACAGAAAATGAGGACTGGAGAGATAGCTCAAGGTAAGATGGCTTTCTGCACTTGCAGAGGACTATGTTCAGTGTTCAGTACCCATGTTGGGCAGGATCCACACATAATCTTCTGGGCTCCTCCAAAGGGCTGGTGTCACTTCTCCAGCTCTGCCCTCTGTAGCACTCTAACCTCAGGTTGATCCACTCCACTGCCATTGCTGTTCTTGATGATCGTCCCATGGTACTGGCATCTCGAATACGCTGGGTCTTCCAACACAATAGGCTTTACCAATAGCCTCTCATAGGCTCTCTTCATGGTGTTAAGCTTCAACTCCTTTCCATGAGACCTTCAGCCCTGGGCCATCAACTGCAACTGAGGCTGCACCTTTTCAATGACCTTCCATGGCCTCTCACAGTGCCAAGCCTCAGCTGCTCCTCACGACCCCTTCATGTCTTCAAAACCAGTATCACCTGGGTGACTCTTACACATTACCAGGTACAGCTGCAGCACGAGGTACTACCTTGGCTATCTCTGGAACACAGCTTCTTTGTGCTCTCAGAAAACATTTCCCTGAAGATCTCACCTCAGCGATGCTGGTCTCTTCTTAATCACCACAAATTTCTTAGTTCCAGCTAACCAGCATCAATTGTCCCAGTAGTCCCTCATATTCTGGATTCTAAAGCCAGAGCCATGTGGTCCTAGCTGCTGAGTTCTGCTGTTTGCTGGGTCTGGAACACGGCCCCTTGTTCTATTACATCATCACCAGCTTTCTGTTTTCCAGCTCCTTCACTGCCTAAGCTTGGCTGTGCTGGAATTTGCTCTGTAGATTGACCTTGAACTCAGAGATCTGCATGGCTGTCTCCTAAGCACTAGGATTAAAGGTGTGGTCCACTGGGGTGGAGAAATGACTCAGTGATTAAGAGCGGTCCTGAGTTCAAGTCCCAGCAACCACATGGTGGCTTACAACCATCTGTAATGGGATCCAATGCCCTCTTCTGGCGTGTATCTAAGATGGCTACAGTGTACTCAAATAAACAAAAATAAATAAATCTTAAAAAAAAAAAGAAAGAAAAGAGAAAAAAAAGGTATGGTCCACCAAGCCTAGACTTAAGCTTTTCTTCTCCTAGATCTTGCTGTATTCTAGGCTGGCCTTGAACTCAGATCTGCTTGTCTTTGCCTCCTGGGATTAAAGGTTTGTAGCACCATGCCTGTACCTAAACTTAGCTGGATGGGAGCTTGCCCCAAGGTCACTAATCCCCTAATTCGATTTAATATCCTTGAACACAGGATTCAGCTCCTGGAGCCCCTTTAATATCATATATTTTATATTTTTCATTTTTAAGCTTACTATGTTTGTTTAAAATGCTCTTCATGAGACAACCAGAGAAGTCCATGATGGGCATTTCTGAGACTGCCTTCGTGAATGCAATTAGTCTGAGTCTCTTTACCTGGAATTAACCTCAGGCAGACTCTTCAGACAAAGGCAAAAAGCCCCATTCTTCAACAAAATACCACAAAAACAGTCTCTAGGCCACATATCGAAATTCTCTACTGAAACCTCTTGGGCCAGGTCCACACAATTCAAATAAGTCTCTGTAACAAAGTCTTCCATATTCCTCCTAGGATAGCCCATTAAGTCCCATTTAAAGCATTCCACTGCTTTCCAAATCCAAAGTCCCAAATCCACATTCTTTCAAACAAAAGCATGGTCAGGCCTATCACAGCAAAACCTCAGTCCCTGGTACCAACTTCTGTCTTAGGGTTTTACTGCTGTGAGCAGACACCATGACCAAGACAACTTTCATAAGGACAATATTTAATTTGGGCTGGCTTACAGGTTCAGAGGTTCAGTCTATTATCATCAAGGCAGGAGCATGGCAGCATCCAGGCAGGCACGATGAAGGCAGAGCTGAGAGTTCTATATCTTCATCTGAAGGCTGCTAGCAGAATATTGGTTTCCAGGCAGCTAGGATGAAGGTCTTAAAGCCCACACCCACAGTGACACACCTACTCCAACAGGGCCACACCTTCTAATAGTGCCACTTCCTGGCTCAAACATATACAAACCATTATACAGCATTTACACATGTATCAACTCTCAAAACTTAAAAAACAAAACAAAACAAACTTTTAAACATGTCTACCCTGGACTGGTTGTGATGGCCAAGCTAGTAAAGGCTCTTTCTGAACAAACTTGATGACCCGAGCTCCCTGGGAACCTATGGCGGAGGAGAGAGCCAACCCCAAAAGTGGTTCTCTGTATTCTTTTCTATTGCTATGATAAAACACCACAGCCAAGGCAAAGTGTAGAAGCGCTTATCTGGACCATGGTTTCAGAGGGACAGGAATCCATCACGGCAGGGAAGTGGCAGGCATGGCTCCTGGAGTAGCAAGCTGAAAGCTCACATCTCCAACCGCAAGCAGGAAGCAGGCAGGGTCAAACTAAAAATAGGTAAGACTTTTACTCTTGAAGTTTGCCCTCAGAGGCATACTTTCTCCAGTAAGACCACACCTCTGAAACCTACCCAAACAGTGCTGCCAACTGGTGACCAAGTATTCAAATGCTCTAGACTGTAAGGGACATTTTTCTTCTTTTTTAACAAAAGAATATATATAAGTGTGTGTGTGTGTGTGTGTATGCATATATATGTATATATATACATACATACATATATGTATACATGTATATATACATATACATATACATATACATATATATATATATACTCACTATCTTAAGACATACCAGAAGAGGGCATCAGATCCCGTTACAGATGGTTGTGAACCTTGCTGGGAATTGAACTCAGGACCTTTGGAAGAGCTGTCAGTGCTCTTAACCACTGAGCCGTCTCTCCAGCTCAAGAGGAACCTTTTTTACTCAATCCATCACATAGCCTCACCTCCACTCACATGCTGCTGTGGCATGCTAATACCAAAGGCATACACAAACACACACACACACACACACACACGTGAGCGCACGCACACACACACACCCCTGAACTCACACAACAAACACACTAAATCAAATCATAAGTTAATAAATGATGTCTACCTGTTGTGTTTTCTATTAAGTTGGTTTGTAAATGTTGTTTGTGGACAGTTCGAACTAAAAGGTCCGTTTCTAATGATATTCGAGTTTCACACGATCAGGACTTGGAAGACTGCCATTCATTCTCCTCTTGGTTGACTGTGGCAATGGACTGGCCTAGAAGACAGGTTTTGATTGATTGTTTTTGTTTTTCCAGATGAGGTTTCTCTGTGTAGCCCTGAGCTGTCCTGGAGCTTGCTCTGTAGACCAGGCTGACCTCAAACTCGGAGATCCACCTGCCTCTGCCACCTGAGTGCTGGGATTAGCTGGGATTAAAAGTACCAGCTGGGTGTTGTGCCATCACCACCTAGCAAGTTTTGAAATTGCTTTTATAAAGCATTTTTAGTCATGCTGCATATTTTTGGAGGAAGCCAAATCTCCTCAACTTTCGTTTTCAGAGCTGAACCTACTTTGAATAATTGCTGGTATGGAAGTTCAGATATTTGTAAGATTACACATGTTAACTACCTGGTTCAGTTTGTTTTGCACACTTTCATGGGCTAATACAGGACAAAGCACCTTCTCACTTAATCCATCCTTCATGGGTTATGAGCATTATTGCCAAGGTAAATAGAGTGAAGAACGGGAAGTAGATAACAGAAGTCCTGTGTGGATGAGAGTGTATCCTTGCTCCCCAGCCCCATGTCCTCCTGCGGGCAGGGTCAGCATGTGATTGGCTCATGCTGATGTGTACGAAGGTAATGTGTTGTTTCTATATCAAAGCTTTTAGGGTAAAAGAGGGGGAACGGTACCCCCTCGGAAGGAGCCCCCCTGAAATACTCTCCATCATGCCTTGTTCACTTTTCTCTCTCTTAAGCTGAAAGCTCATGGCAAATCTCTTGCTGACCATGTTGGTGACCTCGGGCACCACCAAGACCAACAAAACTTTGCCACAGATATGGGGAAGGACCCTCATACCCGTAAAGGGAATGCCCCAGACCCAGTTCCCTTATGGAGCCGAGGACTGATATGCCTGTCCAATACCACAGAAGGCACAGCTAACCGGCTACCATAAATATTAATGAAAAAAAATAGATACACTCACAAAGCCAGGCCCAACCATAAATACGATGAATAATAATTTACATCCAGGGAAGAGAAATCTCCCTGAGAATCCCCTTCTTTTTTCTTTCCAGGCAAAAATGAATCACCCGTGATGCCTGCCATTAGAAGTTCTAATCCAGATGGGCCAGAAGTCAGGATCCTCGCCCTTACCCTCACCCCCTACCTTTTCCCAGCTGCACAAGGTTCCCTGAAGCTTGGCAACTGCAAGATCCTGCTTGGAAACTGCAGATAGACTCAAAGCAGTGTACCATATCATCTGAAGAATAGCAAGGAGACCATAACTCAAGCAGTGTACCATATCTTCTGAAGAATAGCAGGTTGCAGTCCTCCTCGCCCCCACGAATAACTAGGGCCTGCCAGTCGGGTCAAGTGGCACCCAGACGTGGGGCTCGAGGCACGGACCCCTCTGGACGGACCCTCATTGAGAGGATGTGCGCAGGACATCAAGATTAAGCAAGACAGAGATCAAAACCCGCGACCTGTCATCCACGGAACCAGGTTGATGCTGCCATCAAGAAGACGGTTGAAGTTCATTACCATCAGCCGAAAATTGAAGAGGATCCAGAAGTGACTCTGCAGGAGACTGACACAGCTGCCAGCTCCCCTGCCTCCCCCCTACGGTCGACCGCTAGACTTCCACGCCCTCCAGAAGGGTTCCTGGTATGCCTGGCTTTGCCCCCGTTTCTCTCGATAGAGAGCTTGGCCTCTTGATCACCACAACAAAAATTGGCTTTTTCCTAAACCAAGGCCGCCCTTGATATGGCCGCTAACATTGGGGAGCCTTCCTTTATGACAATATTACACCCCAAACTGACAAATGGTTGGTAAATTGAACATTTACAAGGGACTAGGATGGCTGTGAGTTAGCCCAATGACGGGATTATTGTAGGTCCACTTCCCAGGGGCCCACCCAATGCAGCCGAAAAGGAGTGCGTGGTGCTGGGAGTGGGTGCAGCCTACATGGCCTAAGACAGGGCCCTCACCCTCCTTTCACCCACATCGGAGTCCCTTGACGTTGCCCATCGTCGACAGCCTAAAACCTTCGACCATCGATGTGACTCGTCTCACATCAGTGTTTTGGGGTTGTGAACTTGTCTAAGACCCCCCATAATTAGACATCCAAATTCAAAATTCACATAGTTGGGATTGATCATAAGATGCCTTCTCTAACTAAACAGAGAAGGGGGAGATGCCAGAAGCCAGGACCCTCGCCCTTACCCTCACCCCCTACCTTTCCCCACCTGCACAATGTCCTCTGAAGCTTGGCAACTGCAAGATCCTGCTTAGCAACTGCAGATAGACTCAAAGCAGTGTACCATATCATCTTAAGAATAGCAGGGAGACCATAACTCAAGCAGTGTACCATATCTTCTGAAGAACAGCAGGTAGATCATAATTCAAGGCAGTGTACCATATAGACCATGACATGTTTCAAGGCACAGGCCAAGAAGATTTTGTACTTTTCCACCATCTGGCCCCTCTTACCCCCTCCCCTTGTGAAACATGCTATAAAAAAGCATTTCATGTTCAAAAATAAATAAATTATTTATAAAAAAAAAAAAAAAAAAAAAAAAAAAAT
>NW_021621323.1:4404471-4416906 GCF_004785775.1 Grammomys surdaster
AAAAAAAAAAAAAAAAAGCTTTTAGGGAATACATACGTAAGGGGAGATTCTAATACTATGGTCCAGTTCCCTAATTGATTCTTGATTTGTCAATAAAGAAGGCCAGGGGCTAATTACTGGGCGGAAAGGACAGGTGGATTTCCGGGTCCCGGGAGAAAAGGGCAGATTCGAGAAAGGAGAGGAGGCTTTTCAGACATGCTTTGGAGGAAAAGGCATGCAGCAACTACGTAAGACTTTGGAGCCAGCTAGGGCCTGCGAGCTCCTCTATGGGAGAGTTGCCAAAGATGTTTGGCAGGGGCTAACTGGAACAAGCCACTAAGTTAGGTTAGAAGGAGAGATGGAGATAATAAATTGGTAAGGGCACGCATTTCCAGGTGGGAGGTATTTGTACCCAGCAATTGTGCTTAGCGGGCAAGTTAAGGCAATGCGACTGAGTGTGTGTCTTTCATCCTCGGATTCAAAAAGAAGCCGGGTTAGGGCTGGTTGCGATCAATCCAGGAGCTACGCCAGGTGGAACAAAGGGTGCGGAGGGGGCCCGGGCAACTCCTGGGCAGGGCAGTGACATGTTTTTAAAACTACATGCCACATACATATGCCTTCATGTCCTCTTCTTCTGTATTTGAGAGTGGTGCACGCATGACTCGAAGGCAGATGGAGTGGCTAGTCTGAATTTTCTACTTGATGGGATTTAGAATCACCATGGAAACAAGTCTGAGCATGTTTGTGAGGGGTTATCTGGATTATGTTATTTGAGGTGAAGAAGACCCACCCTAAATTTGGGTGGGACCATTTCACAGCTGGAATCTCAGATAGCAATCTGCTTCCTGATTGCAGATGCTGTGTAACGAGGTCCCTCGGTCCCTGCAATCATAAACATCCTGCTTACCATGATGGACTGCATACCGTTGAAATGAACCAAAATAAGGCTCTCTCTCTCTCTCGCTCTCTCTCTCTCTCTCTCTCTCTCTCTCTCTCCCTCACTCCCTCCCTTTCTGTTGCTATTCTCAAAGTATTTTGTCACTTGAGACAAGGACATATCTATAAGACTGAGTTCATAGAAGAAAGTCTCAAAAACTAGAACTCCAGCCCTTGAGTTGTGTTAGAGTACTATGATTTTGAGTTATAGCATTTAGCTCTCCCAACTGATAAAACATGTGAAGGTAGTTTTGAAAGACTTATACTATGAAGTCCATTATTATTAGGATCCAAATCTTATACTTGAACTATTGGGTTCAACCTTCAGCACAAATTTAAAAAAATCAAAATTTGCTTTTTTATTTTATCTACCACCTATATCTGTATCATCTACGTAATCTATCAACTATTTGAGGCAAGGTCTCACTATATTCCCTAGCTGACCTGGAATTCACTATGTAAGCCAGGCTGGTCTCAAACTCACAGAAATCTCCCTGACTCCCGAGTGCTGGGATTAAAAGAGTGCACTAGCACACCAGGAATTTATTATTATTTTTTAACAATACCTATAGTGTGGCGCCTGATGGCTCATACCAGTTAACCCAGCACTCAGGAGACTTTAGGAGTTGGAATAGTGTGAGTTCCAGTTCCACAACAGGGCTGTGCAAAGCAAACAAAAAAAAACAACAACAACAACAAAAACCCACTGAAAATATTGAAAGATGCGTAGGGCTCTAACAGGCTTGAGCACGGCAAATATGCCGCCTCCGGGTATCGCCCTTTACCCTTCTCTCTTCCTTGCTAAACACTGTTAGATTACACTCCTAAAGCTAGCCCCCGAGGTCTATTCCCTTATTTGGCCACTGATTCATTTCCTAAGACAAAACACCAAGGTCCAGGAATCAAAATTCATTACTTAGTTAACAGATCCAACCAGAACTTACCAACTTCCCCTAGCACAGACTTCCCCCCCCCCACTTTCTCCTTAAAAACACCTGCTACTGCAGCAGCTGCTGCTTGCCGGCTGCCTTTGTCCAATCCCGAGGCAGCTCCCTCACCCCACCCCACCCCCGCCACATACACATTGCCCCTCTAGGGTAATAAATCTCTTTTTTTGCTAAGAATTTGGTATAGTGATGTATCCTATACCAACTGTAAGGGGCAGCCCCAACATCCCTTACAGGATAAGATCAGACAGCTTCTTGATTTTAAGATGTTCTAATGAATTAAAAAAAGAAGACATGAAGAACTTCTTTGTCAGATTTCCATGGTTGTGATAAACGTCATGACCTAAAGCAAGTTGGGGAGGAAAATGTTTTTTTCAGCTTGAAGTTGAAGTCTGTTGTAAAAAGAAGTCAGGTCAAGTACTCAAGGCAGAAACCTGGAATCAGGAACTGATGCAGAAGCAGTGGAAAGACACTACTTAGTGGCTTGCTTCATATGTCTGGCTTAGTTAACTTTTTTATACACCCTAGGCCCACTTGCCTAATGATAAGCATGGCCCACGGAGGTCTAGGGCCCTCCCACATCAATAATTAATCAAGAAAATACCCACACAAACTTGCCTACTGGCCAGTCTGATGGGAGAATTTTCTCAATTGTGATTCCTTTTCTGGATAACTAGCTTACGACAAGTTTACAAAATCTAACCAGGACAAAGGTAGAGGGATAGGGAGAGAGCTCTGACTCTGGGCGGAGCTGTGTGGAGTGGTGGGAAGGGGGTATGTTTAAAATACATTATGTGAAATTTTCAAAGAATTAATTAAAATAAATTTTATAAACGAGAAAACAAATGTAGCCACTTAAAAAAAATTAGGGGCAGGAGAAATAAAAACATGGCAAAATATCGATACTTGTTGAGTGCTGTACTTTTATGATTTGAAAATATCGGAGGGTGTTGGGCTGTAGCGTGCTGGGCGTGTTGGGCATGGGTCCTGTGGGTTGAATTATGGGTCCCATGTCTACCTTTTCTAAGGGGCTAGGGTTGAACTGGCAGGGGGCAGACGCGGGCTATGAGAAGCCACGCAACTCAGCCCCAGGGGTGGAAGAACAGAGTCTGAGGCTCTGTGAAGGCCAGAGCTCTTGGGTTGGCCGGGTCCCCGGGCCCGGCCGGGAGGCAGCTGAGAACAGACTGGTTCTCAATCCCTTGGGCTCTCAGGCACCACTGAGAGGCCTCGTTAGATTGACTGTCAGCTGAAGGGGGGAGGGGGAGAAGCTCCGGCTGTGTCCCTCGGGGAGGGGGCTCTTGGTCACAGCAATTCTCTTGGCTGGGTCTCCATGGCTGGAACATAGAGGGGTCATCAGTGGGAGATTAGATGGCAGCTCCTTAGTTGAAGACCTTTTCCACGGTTCCCCACAGTGGGTCCCAAAGAAGAGAGATAGTCCATGGTCTTAAGATAATTTACTGTCATGGTGGAAAATGGGTGAAGCTATACCCCCCTATTCTCAGGGTGGGCCTGAGGTTAAATACCTTCTGCCAGGAGGAGGGTCTGGGAAGGAATGCTTAATTGGCTATGCCCTCTGACCTTTAGGTATCTCAATAATATGGAGATCTGTCTTGAGGCTCTGTGGCCTGTAGTCACATCCTCTACCTGTGGAGGGGATAGTAAGAGTGTTGTCCTATAAGACTGATGGCCACAGACCTCTCTGTGGGGGCCTGTAGCTATGTGAAAGGAGCCAGCCAAACTCCTACCATCCCTGAGAATCTCTGGGGTTCAAAGCCTGCTTGACTAGGTACCCAGCTGCCTCTCACAGCCCCACAGGAGGGGTTCAAAATGGGAGGGGTGGGGAGTGAAATTGTTGGAGACAGCATTGTTGTTCAGAGATGAAAATGAGCTTTGCTGTGAAGTCACACAGTCTACCCTTTCTGAGATCTCTATTCTCTGTGGCTCGTCCTCCTACTTTTATTTTTTTATTATGAAGAACAACCTCCATGTCTGGTGTAGACCAGCCAGGCTAGCTTCGCAGCCCCTCTGGGTTTCACCACATAAAGGATATTTTATTGTTGGAAGCTGGCTTAGCTGTCCTCCAAAGTTAAATTCATCCGTGTAAATGTATTTGTTGCAAATTTTATTTTTCTTGAGCTATACTAAGAGAACATGTGAAAACCTTGTATAAACATTCGTGGGGAAAAGTGATTTCAGACAACTTGGGTTTGACATTGCTAGTTCCTAGGTTTAATTAGCCTCTGTGAATATTACACCTCTGTTGAGTAAAATAGGTTTGCATAAACTGCAGGAAGTGCTTTGCCAACCGTTGTGCATCTTTCCAAGATGAAATAGCAAAAGGAGTTGGTGGTAGATGAGTATGGTGGAAGCATCTGTAGTCCTAGAACTCAAGAGATGGAAGAGGACCTGGGGGGTGGGGGCTAGCCTGGGAGACATCACAGTAAGTAAGACATGGAAATTGTACAGAATGACTTGCAGAAATGGCTCCTGGACAAAGGATGGAGAGCTAAAAAATGTCTCATCTGCCATCAGTGAGGTGGTCCTGGGACTGGAACAGCAGCCTTCACAAACACATCCATGGCGTGGGCTTTGGGAAGCACAAAAAAAGTCAGGAAATTTGCCACAGAGGAGAAGGGTACTTCAGAAGTGTATACTGATAACAGGTACAACAAAACTGATTGAGTCAAAGAATATGGACTAGTCTGTATCTTTTCTTGGAGCATTTGTCCTGGAAAAGATGGGAGAGATGTGTCTTAGGGTTTTACTATTGTGAACAGACACCATGACCAAGGCAAGTTTTATAAAGGGTAGCATTTAATTGGGGCTGGCTTACAGATTCAGAGGCTCAGTCCATTACCATCAAGGGAACATAGCAGCATCCAGGCATTCATGGTGCAGGAGGAGGTGAGAGTTCTACATCTTCATCTGAAGGCTGCTAGCAGAATACTGGCTTCCAAGCAGCTAGGATGAGGGTCTTAAAGCATACACCACAGTGACACACCTACTCCAACAAGGACACACCTATTCCAACAGGGCCACACCTTCTAATAGTGCCACTCCCTGGGTCGAGCATGCATACAAACCATCATAAGATGATTCAGCAAACAAGCTCTATGCTCTAGTAACCTATTTCCTGTCACCATGTTCAAAACTCCACAGTTCCCGTGGATGAAAACTTCCCAGTGCCAAATAAAACCATAAAATACCAAACAGCAACGACAAAACAAACAAAGACAAACCCAAGGCACTCTGAATAAATGTTGGAAACAGGATAAATTTTCATTTTACACAGGTACAGAATTATTCACATTGATTAAAAAATGTTTTTAGATTCACTAATGTGTATGAGTGTTTGCCTGATGGTATGTACACCACATTCATGCTTAGTACCTCTGGAAGGCAGAAGAGGGCGTCAGATCTCTAGAAGTGGGGATACTGATGGTTGTCAGCCACTCTGGGTGTTAGGAACCAAGGTCCTCTGCAAGATCAGCAAGGGCTCTTAAATACTCAGCCAGCTATCAAGACCAACATTGATTTTTAAAATAAAATCAAGTAATAAAACATACAACATTTCCATGAAAATATGCCAGAAATAATTTTAGGATGTTGACAATGACCCACTTTACTGCCTCATTCTTCTTTGTTTTGAAACAGAGTCTTCAACAACCAAGGCTGGCCTGGTACTCACTATGTAGCTAAGGATGACTTAGACTTCTGGTCCTTCTGCCTCTGCTTCCCATGTGTTAGAATTATGAACTATAATCCCAGAATCCCCTTACTTTTAATATAGCAAGTTATTTTCTTTGTTGGCATTAAGTTCAGCACAAAATGCAGTTTTATGTCTTTAAAAACTTGTAGGCAAATTGAGTCCCATACTGAAAGGCCCCAGGCCTTGTTAACTGTTGTTGGATTGCTTTGAATATTGTAGATTTCAGTTTGAAGTATATACTCCATTGTTACTTATTTGTGCTCAGCTTTCTAAGAAATTGTTTGAGATGTTTATATAACCCGCATTAGTGGGAAAAATTGTTCTTATAACATAATTTTGAGTCTTTTTTTTTCGAGACAGGATGTCTCTGTATATTGTCTCTGGCTGTCCTGGAACTCAGTCTGTAGACCAGGCTGGTTTTGAACTCAGAAATCCACCTTCCTCTGCCTCCCAAGTGCTAGGATTAAAGATGTGTGCCATCACCGCCCGACTAACTTTGAGTCTTATAATTTTCAATCATGAAGAGAAAGTTAAAGAAAATCTAGACTTTTCACATACACTCAAAGGCACTCAAAGGCCAAAGACAGGACTCTCACTATCTCCAAAGATACTCGTTTACGGAATGAATCTGGAAAGACAGCTCAGTGGGTAAAGACACTTGCTGTCAACCCTGATGACCTGAGTTAGATCCCTCGGACCAATATAGCAGAAGCAAAAAGCTAGCATCTCCAGATTACCCTACGATGTCCACATGCACTGTACTCACACCCACACATAAAATAAATAAATGTAAGAGGCTGGAGAGATGGCTTAGCAGTTAAGAATACATACCACTTGTCTTAGGATTTTATACCACCATGACCAAGGCAACTCTTGATAAGGCAAACATTTATTTGGGGCTGGCTTACAGTTTCAGAGGGTTAGTCCACAATCATCACGCCAGCGAGCATGGCAGCATGCAGGCAGATAGGGTGCTGGAAGAGCTGAGAGTTCTTCATTTTGATCTAAAAGCAACCAGGAGGAGACTGGATTCCACACGAGGCAAAGCTTGAGTACAGGAGACCTCAAAACCACCCCCACAGTGACACAGTTCCTAAAAAAGGTCACAACCACTCCAACAAGGACACACCTCCTAATGGGGGCCATAACTATCCCAACCACCACAGCACTCTTTCAGAGGAGCAGAGTTCACTTCACAGCACCCTCATGGAGCAAATCACAACTGTAACTCCAGCTCAAAAAAGATCTGGCACTCTCTTCTGGCCTCTTTGGATACCAAATACACACCTGATACACATGAACTAATTAAGACAGGTGTGCATGCATAAGTTAAATTAAAAAAATTAATCTTTTATTAATTTTTTAAAAAATGTAAAAGAAAGATATTAATTTATTTAACTGATGTCTTTTTTCTCTAACTAGTGAACAAGAATCATATGTTATGCTGCTAGCGTATCTTCATTGGTGAAATTATCACATCAGCTGACAAATGCAGAGCTAGAGTCTTTTAAAACTGTATTCTATTAATTCGTTGAGAATTTAATAAAATGTATTTTGATCATATTTGCATCCTACATCTTCCCACATCCACCCTCTCTAACTCCAGCTCACTGATTTCCAAACAATGGCTGCTTCTCTTTCTTTAAAAGTCCGTGGTACTCAGCTTGTGTTGCCCAGTCTTGGGGGTGGAGCTGTCCTGGAGAGCATTGGACCTACCAAGGGTCACACCATTAGAAAACTGTTGTAACAGCCCCTCCCCCTAGACCTTACCACAACTGATGCCATGGTAGGGACACCATTCTGACCTTAGAACCCAGCACATAGCCCCAACACCTGCCAAAGTGGGAACAAAGATCTAATCCATCAAAGACCTATCCCATAGATCCAAGATCTAGGAAAGTCCTTAAATGTACTCACCTTGCTTTTTGGCTTCTGTAGTTCTGCTTCTTGAGAATTGTTCTTGCTAACCGAAGAGTGCCAACACAGGTGTGGTTTTTTGTGCACAAAAGACAAAACTACAGTGAAGGTTGGGGCTGCATGATTTGGGCAAGTTCCCTGTTCTGGTAGACTTTCTATTCAGCTTCAAGAGTATCTCTGGGAGTCTTCTTACTGGCTTATCTTGCAACAGTTTATTCCTGAGTGGTTACTTGTAGAAAATTTACAAATAGTTGAATAAAATTTACTTTCTTGTTGTGCAGGCTAGTTTTATGTCAACTTGACACAAGCAAGAGTCATTGAAAAGAAGGGAGCCTCAATTGAGAAACTGCCTCCACCAGGTCTGGCTGTAAGGCATTTTCTAAATTAGCAATTGATGGGGGAAGGCCCAGGCTATTGTGGGTGGTGTCATCCCTGGGCTGGTGGTCCAGGGTCCTATAAAAAAGAAGGCTGAGCAAACTGTGGTAAGCAAGCCTTTAAGCAGCACTCCTCATGTCCTCTGCATCAACTCCAGCCTACAGGTTTCTGCACTGCTTGAGTTCCTGCCCTAACTTCTTCAATGAATAACATAAGGAAGTATAATTCAAAATAAACCCTTTCCTCCTCAAGTTTCTTTTGTCTTAGTGGTTCATCAAAGCTGTTGTGTTGAATAGTTTATGTCAACTTGTCATAGGCTAGCGTCATTTGAGAAGAGGGACCCTCAATTAAGAAAATGCCAGGATAAGATTAGACTGTAGGCAAGCCTGTGGGGCATATTCTTAATAGGTCATTGATGTGGGTAGGTGAAGCCCATGGTGGGTTGTGCTAGCCCTAGCGCTGGTGGTCCTAGGTTCTATAAGAGAGCAGACTGAGCAAGCCATGATGGGCAAACAGGTAAGCAGCACCCCTCCATGGCCTCTGCATCAGCTCCTGGTTTCAGGTTCTTGCCCTGCTTAAGTTTCTGTCCTGACTTTCTTCAATGATAAACTACAACTTGAAATACAAGCCAAATAACCCTTTCCTTTCCAACTTGCTTTGGTTATTGTTGGGATTCAGGAATCAACACTCAAACCATACAACCACTGATCTCAGTTAAGCAAGAACGGTTTATTGAATGCATACCTTAATAACTGAATGTTCAGGACCGAAAAAAGTACTCGGAAGCCTAATTGCAGTATTAGTCTATCCTCTGAGTAGACTTTTTATAGGAAAAAACAGGCTCAGAAGTTTAAAGGGCAAAGAGGGGAACAGTTGGCTCACTAGACAAAGTATTATCAGCTAACCTTTAAGCTGATTGGTTCTGGGTAAGGTAAGGGGGTTGGTGGATGGGTGGTGAACAGGGGAATTTCAGAACATTGATATACAGAGCGTGAATATTATAATTATAATGTTTTGCCTTATTAGGAGCATTCTTCAGTGTCAGCCACAAAACCCATAGTGAGCTCATACATAGGTAGAGGAAGGGTTGCTTGGTGGTCAGCTCTGACTCAAGATATTTTAGACATAGCATATGACCTCTAATATTGACCTCTAATTTGTTGGGTCCTATGTAAAGCTTTGTTGAATTTCTTAAGATTTGCAAACCTCATGTAGAACATTCATACAAAACAAAAGAGGTATGAGGTCAGTATGTCCTTGTTCTAAGCCAAGTCACTTCTCTGTGTCAGTGACTGGCAGGCATGTTACAGCAGCAATATGAAATAGCTGGCAGACACAGAACAAAATGGCTACAGCTATTCTAGCAGGGTGGGGTGGAGAGGGAAACAGTTATGGTGTTTTATCACAACAATAGAAACACTAACTAAGCCAGTAATAGTAACTCTTAACTAAGACTCTCACTTTCATTGAAAAAATTATGTTTGTATTCATAGTAAAAATCATACACACACACACACACACACACACACACAGAGAGAGAGAGAGAGAGAGAGAGAGAGAGAGAGAGAGAGAGAGAGAGAGAGAGAGAAAGAGAGAGAGAGAGTTTGATTGAGAGGTTTTACTGTGTAGCTCTGACTGCCATGTAGATCAGGCTGGCTTTGAACTCACAGAGCTCTACCTGCCTCTGTCTCCTGAATACTAGGACTAAAGGCATGTGTCACCACACATGGCTAAGTAAAAAACATCTTAGCTATACAAAGATTTTATCATTTATTATTTATTAGTATTGTTGTTGTTGGTGGTGGTTTTTTGTGACATGGTTTCTCTGTGTTGTCTTGACTGTCCTGGAGCTCACTCTGTAGACCGTGCTGGCCTCAAACTCAGAGTTCTGCCTGCCTCTGCTTCCTGAGTGCTAGGATTAAAGGTGTATGCCAGCACCTCCTGGATAGCTTTTATAATTTTTTATATGGCTACAAATTAGAAATGTAAATGGTGGTTACCTTTAATTATAGTTCACACGTTTAATCTTCTGTTGATGGATAAGTATTATTCGGATAAAATAAAGGAGTATACGTGAAATTATTATGATAAATTATTATGTATTTATCCCTGAGGAATTATTTTTATTTTAACTTTAGAAGATTACCAATTACATTATAATCAAGAGTTTCATTTGACTTTAGGACAGAATGCCAAGGAAGATAGCATTTTCTTTTCTTCTTTTTCTTTTTCCTTTTTTCCTGAGGCAGGGTTTTCCTGTAGCCCCAGCTAGCCTTGATGGCCATAAGTTCTTGATCTTTCTGCCTCCACTTCCTAAGTGCTGGGATTACAGACTATGCCTGCCAAACCTTTTTAAGTGATTTCCATAAATAACCTTCCTCTCTAGTTCATGCAAGCAATCCTAATGAAACTCAGTGGATCAGCCCTACAGAAAGGAGAAAAAGGCAGCCAGGAGCATGTCGGGAAGAACGGGATCAACAGAAGGGGGGAGTGGGGAGAGGGGAATAAGGGTAAAGATAAGAATACTCATTGAATACTCATGTGAATGAGCCAAAAAAGATTTTAAAGTATTTTTAATTGGCTCAAATTTCACTTTTGGGAAGTAATAACATCTAGAAATTTAAGCAAAGTTCTTTTTTAAATGGTTTGCACCCCTGAGATGGAATCCAGGGGTGCATATGTGTTTGATAAGTGTGTACCACAGAACTACATTCCTACCCTTAGGAAAGATGGCTTAAGTGATGCTCTGGTTTGATACTGAAACTCAGATTTACATATTGTGTCCATGCGTGATAAGGCATGACATAATTTGTGTTGTGTATTAATGCAATAGCTAAATCTTTACAGTAATGCACAGTCAACAGCGTGCTTGACTAGTGTTCTCTGTAGATTCTGTCTTATTGTGAGCAGCAGAGAAGAATGGTTCCACAGCCGGCCGTGTGTGTGTGTGTGTGTTCTCATGTGTGCATGCACTGGAGATCACAACTAGATCCTTACCAATGTCAGGGGAGTGCAGATGTTGCCTGAACTAAGCCACAGGATAACCATCAAAATTAGGAAATTAGCACTCCTGTGTTATGCTCTCTGACTGTGTCAAGTCCATAGACCCCATTCAAGTGTCCACATTTGTCCCAATAATTTACTTTATTGCAAAAAGAATCCATCCAGTTCTGAAGCATGAAGTGCAGTCTCTGTTGTATGTAGTCACGCAGGACGATGTCTCAGCCTCTCTTTGGACTTTGACACCAATTTTGTCAATTGTCTTTCCATTTCTACTTGTCATGTGCTCATCTTTGGCAAGAATGTTGCAACCTCCTCTCTCTCTCCCTTCTTTTCTTCCTTTCTCCCTTTCTTTCTCCTCCTCCCTTCCATCCTTTCTTTCTCCTTCTTTCTTTCCTTCCTTTCTCTCTTCCTTCTTTCTTTCTTTCTTTCTTTCTTTCTTTCTTTCTTTCTTTCTTTCTTCTCCTTCCTTCCTTTCTTTCTCCCTCCTCCTTTCCATCATTTTTTTCTCCTTCCTTCCTTTTTCTTTCTCTCTTTCTTTCTCTCCTTCCTTCCTTTCTCCTTTCTTCTTTCTTTCTTTCTTTCTTTCTTTCTTTCTTTCTTTCTTTTTTCTTTTTTTTTTTTTTGAGACAGGATCTCTTTCCATAGCCCTGTCTGTCCCACAACTCACTATATAGACCAAGCTCACCCCAGTCTCACAGAGATCCGCCTCTGCTTTCATAATGCTAGGATTAAAGGTGTGAGCCACCATTCCTGGCAGTAGTTTGTAATTTCAATTTGTCCCATTATTCTTACTATCCCATGATTAAGGTACCATCTGTAACACTCATCTACTGTGAAATTTTTCTCTCTGTAATTACTAAGTGGTTTTGTTGTTGGTGGTTTCCTTTCTGTGTTTTTTTCTTTTCTTTTCTTTCTTTCTACTTATTTTTTAAAATTTTGTTTGTTTGTTTGTTTTGAGACAAGGTCTCAGTATGTAGCCCTGACCTGGAACTTACTATGGAGTGAAGAATAGTATATTCCAGGAATAGAGGTTGGCCTCTAATTCACAGAGATCTACTTCTCGAATGCTGGGGTTAAAGGCATGGTGCACTACACTCTGAAATAAGTGTTGTAAGGAAAGATACTTTGACATTTTTCCCACACCCTATTTCTTATCAAATGTTTTATACGACCCCTTATTTATTCATATAACATTGTCTTAGTTTTATTTGCCAAATTGACCCCTCAGAGAGGAGAGGGGGAAATTAAGAAACCACCTAGATTGTATTACCTTACGGGCATGTCTGTGGATTCTGTTTGACCATTACCCGATGCAGGTGAGCCTAGCCTACTGTAGGCTGTACCATCCCTAGGCAAGGGTGTCCTGGGCTGTATATGAAAACTCGCTAAGTGGGGCATGGTGGTGCATTCCTCTAATCCCAGCACTAGGGAAGAAAATGAGTCTATGAGTTTGAGTGAATACATAGCGAGACTGTCTCAAGAGAAAGAAAGAAAAAGATAGAGGGGGGGAGGGAGAGGGAGAGGAAGAGGGAGAGGGAGAGGGAGAGGGAGAGGGAGAGGGAGAGGGAG
>NW_021621323.1:4417306-4428648 GCF_004785775.1 Grammomys surdaster
GAGAGGGAGAGGGAGAGGGAGAGGGAGAGGGAGAGGGAAGGAAGGAGGGAGGGAAGAAAGAGGGAAGGAAAGAAGGAAGGAAGGAAGGAAGGAAGGAAGGAAGGAAGGAAGGAAGGAAGGAAGGAAGGAAGGAAACACAAGCTAGACTAAGACTGAGTCGGGACCACACAAGCCAGCAAGTAGCATTCCTCCATGACTTCTTCAGTTCTGGTAACTGTGATCTAAAGCTTAAGCCAAACAAATTCCTTCCTCCCCAAGTTGCTTTTGTCGAGAGTCTTTTAACACAACAAACACAAACCATAACCTATTTAATCAGGCGCATACATTTTTTTTTAAACTACTGTGGACAGCACACCCCTCCTGTGTTTGCTCGGCCTTTCCTCATGCCCCCCCCCCCCCTACTTCTTCAGAGTTGTAGCCAAGCTTCCTAAATTACAGCTTGACTCAACCGTAGGTGTCACTCCAGTGGTCCCAGGGTGGACCTCAGAGAATGACAGTGGCTTTTTTCCTTTTCAGATGCATTAAAACAAAAGTGAACTTGTTGCCTGAGGTAACCATTGTAGATCATAGCACCTCAGCTATAAGAAGAACGGGGGTTAGCTCAGGGATCATTACTAACTCTGAAATGCAGTACCATGGTGGCGGCGGGGGGGGGGGCACTTTATCTCCTAAGAAAGCACTTTTAAATATATATATCAATGAAGGATAAAATACTTTACATAAAATCTTCAGTGAGGGCAAGAGGAACTAGCCAGAAATGAGATCTATGGAGACACCCAAAGGACTCAAAGTATAAGGTGTGGCTTTCTCTCCAGTACTGCATTTGAATATTAGGCACTGAGTCCAGTAACTAATTAGCATTTGAAGTTGGCTGCTGGGATTCCCCAGCAGGTAATTTCCCACTGTGTTTCTTTCCCATTCTGGCCAATTAGAAGGCTGCACTCTAAACTACACCAGGCACCTACTTCTGGGATCAAGATGCCCTCCTGAACTTCCCCCTTCCTCCTTAAAGGGCGGGCACTCAGTCCAATAGTCTTTGACTATTTTTAAGTCCAGGACTTAAACCAACCAAGTTGCCTTACCTGAGAAGTTAAACTGGAGGAAATCGGAAAATGAGCCAAGCGGGGGTGTGGGGGGTGTGGGGGGTGTGGGGTGTGTGTACAACTACAGTCCGAGGACTAAGGAGATAAAGGCTGAAGAATCACCATACTGAGGAGGAAGCCTGCCTTCCTGTGAGTACCCAGTGAGTAAGACCCTGTCTCAGAGAAAGGAAGGGGCTACATATGAGACAGAATTCTACCTACCCCTTACTTATTTAAATTCTTAATGATTATACTTATCTATTAAGCATCTGTACATGTGTGTGCATGTGTACATACCGGTGTGGTACAAGGATGGAGATCAGAGGACAACTGTTGAGAACCAGTTCTGTTCTTTTACCTTGTGGGTCCTGGGGCATCTAACTCATGTGGTCAGGTTTGGGTAACCTGAGCCACTGAACCATCCCTCTGGCTCTGTTTATTCATTTTTAATATGTTTGTCTGTTCATGTATCATCTCTGTGTGGAGGCCTGAGTACAGCCTAGGCTGTAGTCTTTAGCACTACATGTCTCCCCTGTTCTCTCTCTCTCTCTCTCTCTCTCTCTCTCTCTCTCTCTCTCTCTCTCTCATTTAACTCTCTTGCCTGGAGCTTTCCAACTAGGCTAGGCAGGCTAGTCAGTGAGCCTTTGTCTCTGTCCACTCAGCACCAGGATGGTGAGGTGCCACCATTCCAGATTTTTTCTTTCTTCTTTTCCTTTCTTTCCTTCCTTCCTTCCTTCCTTCCTTCCTTCTTTCCTCCCTTCTTTCCTTCCTTCCTTCCCTCCTTTCTTTCTTTCTTTCTTTCTTTCTTTCTTTCTTTCTTTCTTTCTTTCTTTCTTTCTTTCTTTTAATTTATGCATGGCATTTGGGGAACCAAACTCAGGTCCCTTTGCTGGCCAAGCAAACATTTTACAAACTGAGCTATGTCTCTAGGTCCCTGATTTATCCCTTTGCAAAGGACTTTCTTTCTAGTTCTGTGTGGCTATTGGGAGGAGGTAGTAGGGATGACTAAATGCTGGGCATGAAGTTTCAGTTGTGCAAGATAAATAAGCCACAGGGATGTGCTATATAGCACTCAATCTACCTATAGTCAACAGTATTGTATTATACAGTTAAAAATATGTTCAGAGAGTAGAATGTATATTAAGTGCTCTTCCCATAATAAAATAAAATTTTCAAAAATTATTAATTTGCAAGATAGGCATGGTGGCAAAGGCCTGTGATCCCAGACCTTGAGATATAGAGGCAGGGAAACCAGGAGTTCAGTGCTATCTTTGGCTATGAAGTGAGTTCGAAACGAGCCTGGAATACATGGCGCTCTGTCTTGAGGCCAGCCTGGACTACTAGGCACCCTGTGTTAAATAAACAAAACAAAACAAAGCCTAGGAATACCGAGAAAGGAGCTGAGCGTGGAAGAGCAGAGACACATGCATCACTTCAAGTTTTTTCCCAGATAACATGTGGTAGGATCATGTCATTCTCACCAATAGCAACTTAGGAGTGAAGAGACCAGTCAGGAGGAGAGTAATAACTGGCCTCCTCAAGGTGAAATTCGTAATTGCAGCTATCATCATTTGGGGCTATTAACCTTTTGGCATCTAATTTAATTTTGGCACTTCAGATCTGGTTCTGCTCTTAGCGTATGATCTTAGGAAAGTTAATTTCTCTGATTCTCAGGTCTACAGGGTGCTTTTCAAAACATAAGTCTTCCCCTATTTGATGGAGTTGTTTTAGTACAGCCTAAATGTCTTATTTCTTCTTGTGTTCAATAGTTCATAAAAGGACAGCAACATATGATTTCTTTTATCATTTAATTCTTGTGACGTTGCTAAGAGGGCAGATTTTATGAGCGTTAGGTGCTTCTTATGCTCAACTGTGTCCCTGTGAAGTTAATGTGGGAGCATGATTCCAAGATGCCTATGGTGGTGGGTTTTGAAGATGGGGCTTTTGGAAGTTAATAAGATAAGATGGCTCATGGCAGAGGGGGTTGTAGAGGCATAGAGATTCATGGTAGTCTGCTAGTCTCATAACTTTTACCATATTAGGGTACAACCAAAAAGCCTCAAAAAGCCAAGGCTGTACCACAAACCTGACCTCCCAGGTACTGGGAAGGCAGAGGCAGGGGGATTGTTAAACAAGTGATGGGCTTGTCTTGTTTGTGTGAGACCTTAAACTCAATTCCCATTACCCTTCTCCGTTCTCCCAAAAAGCCATTATAGATGTCCCAGCCTACTCTCGTACTCAGCAGTCTCTAAAGACATGCCCTAAACATTACATTTATGCAATCAGAGTCTGGATGAGGAGAGAGGTGCTCCAGGAGTACATGTGTGTGTCAGTACACACGTGGAGGTCAGCGCACCACTTGTGGGGGTCAGTTCTTTCCTACCACCAAGTGAGTCTCAGGGATCAAACTCAGGTCATCAGGCCTAGAAGCATGCATCTTTGCTGAGCCATCTCACAAGCCTGAAGCTTCTCTCTTTATAAATTACTCAGTCTCTGGTATCATATTATAACAGAAAAATATTGTTTAGCGACCTTTGTGAGCTATATCAAAATACCTGACAGACTCAACCTAGTAAGTGAAAAGGTTTGCTTTGGCTTATGATTTCATAGTTGTTGGATTCTGTGGTGACTGGGCTGGCAGGGAGGCAGTGCATGCTGATGGCCTTGATTGGTGGAAGAAATTATTCCACCATAGCAGCTGGAAAGTGAACAGAAGTGTGTGGAGCAAAAGAGAGAAGAATCCAACATGCCCTTCATGGTCATGTCCCTTGAGACCTAACTACTTCCAACTAGACCTGATCTTCCACAGTTTGAACTGTCTCAGGACACCAAAGGCTGGTGAACAAGCTGTTAAAACATGGGCTTCAGGTGGTAATTTTAGGTCCAAATTGTAACATGGTTTAAGATAGTGTTCTTGTTAAAACAGTAATGGTCAAGACTATTCTTCAAGGAGCTGGAGGGCTGGTGAAGAGGTTAAGAGAGCATTTGCTCTTCCTGAGGACCTGAGTTTATTTCCAGTCACTCATGTTGAGTGGCTCACAGCTGCCTGTGACTCTAGCTTTAAGAAATCTGACACCTCCTTCTGGACTCTGTGGTCACCTACACGTATACAAGGCATACTTACACGGAAACACATTTGTGCAAATAACTCTTTACAAAAACATATCACATTTCCCAGGATTGTCCCAGTTTGCTTTCTGTTGCTGTGATAAATGCATTGACCAAAAACAACTTGTGAAGGAAAGGGTTTATTTCAAGCCTACAGATTACAGTTCATCATGAAGAGCAAACGGAAGAACTCAAGCAGGAATCTGGGGTCAGGAACTGAAGCAGAGACGGTGGAGGAACGTTGATTGTTGGGTTGCTCAGTTTCCTTTCTTATCCAGCTCAGGCCCACTAGCCTAAGTGTCCCACTGCCAACAGTGGTCTGGGCCTCCTGCATCAACAAGCATCTAAGAATATGCTTCCCCAGTTTGGCCATGGTCCAGTCTGAGCTTGGGCAACTCATTAGCTGAGGTTCCCTCTTCCTAGTTGACTATGGATTTGTGTCAGGATGGTACCCAAGGCTGACTGTGACAGGGATCAATTCTATGTTTGTTACAAGAGAAGACTCTCTGACTGTGTAGAGACCAGAAACCCTGAGGCACAACGGTCTCTCCTCAGACTCTTGATGTTGCTGCTAATATTAGAGAATGTGATCTGTGTGGCTTTGAAAAAAATACAAACCAAACAAAACAATAATGATTGTTGATCAAGAAGGCAGAAGGAAAAGGTCAGAGATCCTTAAGGCGCAGGCTATGGTAATGGCTTACAACTGTAAACTCATTAACTCATGTAGAGTAAGGAGGTACAGCTCTTTGTGTGCCAATCTTACCTCAGTAAGGTGGTTTGTAAAGCCAGAATTTTCATATATATGTATATATATACATATATACACATATATATTTCATGCATGCATATATATTCATATACATGTTATATTCATAGATATGTGCATATATACAGATATATGCACATATATATGCACACACACACATATATTCAGCATTATGGTACAGGGTGATTTATTTATTTTATGTGTATGAGTATACTGTAGCTGTCTTCAGACACACCAGAAGAGGGTGTCGGTTCCCATTACAGATGGCTGTGAATCACTATGTGGTTGCTGGGAATTGAACTCAGGACCTCTGGAAGAGCAGTCCGTGCTCTTCACTGCTGAGCCATCTCTCCAGCCCCCAGAATTTCTTTGAAAGCATCTGAGCTGCGATTCCCACATGCCTCTTCTTTTATGGGTTCTTTCCTACCTCAGGAGTTGCCAAATTCATAAGATTTTAGTTAATGTTTAAGGCAGTCCTGTGGCAAATTTCAAAGAGATACCTTAGTCTCTGCTAATGCTTCTGATAGAACAGTGGAATGGAGATTTTATGATCCACAAGTTTCCAGTGTAAGCAGAGTATAGAGATCACTGATTGTCGCCATGATTTATAACCTTTCTCTAAACACCCTGCCAGCTGCTTCTTCCTCAGGGGTCCAAACGCATTCTTCCTTCATGGAGGCCTGTGATTGGAGGACCTGCTAGCTCTCACTACCATGTTTGCGTCTTGACATGTGTAGTCCCTGCTGCCTAGGGTGCCTTTTTATCTCTCATCCTTCCAGGTACGGAGCAGATCTACCCTCCATCTGATTTCTAACTACTCTGACTGTGACAGGCGTTTATGGATTTGTTCTCTAATCTCTCCGGTTTTTTTCCTCTGTAACACGGGCCGTCAGACCGTGCCTCTGATTTAGTCTGTCTCCTGTTGCTATAACAGAACTCCAGAGACCAATTTATAAACCTAAGAGGTTTACTTTTGACTCTTGTGGCTCTGGAAGGCTGCAAAGCTTGTGAGCAGGCAGCCATGTCTGGTGTGAGCCGTGCATTATTTTTAGTGCAGCCCCTCTCTCTTTCTTTGTAACTAATCCAATCCTGTGAGAATTAGAACTCACTTTTAGGAGAAAAGTAGCAACCGGGTTAAATGACCTCCCCTTAATACGGCTGCTTTGTGGACTGAGTCTTCACATGAATTTTGGTGGAGACAACCTGTCTTCCAGCTACTGCAGAGCCCAAAGCCAGCTTGTTAGATCTGAGCCTCTGACCTTCATAGCACAGAAGTGCCTTCAACTAGCAGTAACTGAGACCATACAGCACATAAGGCCTCAAGGAGGATTTGCTGCTTGGGCCTTTACAGAAAGGGTTTTTGCTTGTTTGTTTGCTTTGTTTTCTGCCAGCTTTTAGTCTATAACAAATCTCCCTTGTCACCCACTGAAAATTCTGAATCAGAGTTGGGGATGGTTCACGAGTAGAATCCTTTCCTAGCAAACATGAGGTTCTGGGGTTTGATACCTGTTCTAGTTTGCCTCCTATTGTTGTGATACAATGCTAACTAAAAAGGGTATATTTCAGCTTACAGGACTGTAGTCCATTGCTGAGGGAACTCAACGAAGAAACCGGGAGGCGAGAATTGACCTGGAGACCAAGGAAGAGTGCTGCTTCCTGCCTTGCTTCCACAGCTTGCTCAGCTTGCTTGCTTATACAACCTCTCGGGGCCCATGTGCCCAAGGGTAGCTGGAACCAGGCACAGTACTGTCCCATTGAGAGACCAAACCTTTGAAGTTCAGAATTCATTATAGAGAACTTAAATTCAGGTGAACTAAGAGGCTGGGACCTAGCATTGGTTTCCAAGTCACTCCCACAACAAGACCAGCATCTCCAGGTTATCTCCCCCAGCAAGCCCGCCCCCTGCCTAACAACCACCAATGCACAGGGAAGTAGAAGTTAAGTTTATGGTTTGACTCCCAGCACCAGCCAATTATGCTAAAGGCTGTAGTAGCTCTCCAATTAGACTCTTGCCAGGCTAAAAACACTTACCTGCCCAGAAGTTTTCTATAAAATCTTACCCGCATCGATATTCAGGGCTCCTTGGTGGGTTGAGGGGTCTGAGCTAGCTCAACTAAAGATCCTTCTGTGAGTTGCATTGATTCGACTCCTGTCTGTTTTTTTGGTGGTCACTAATACTTTCCTGGCACTACACCATACTTATTGTTCATCAAGACAGTGTCTTATAGATATGCCCCAAGAAGAATCCGAAGGAGGTAATTTCCCAATTGAGACATCCTCTTCCCAGATGACTTTAGTTTATGTAAAGCTGACAAAAACCTATCCAGCACAGTCCCCAACCCTGTACAATAATCCAACATATCAACATAGGCCAACAGAACCATACCTGAATGGAGCATGATGAAGATATCACAGTTTGGTAAGACTATTAGCGAATTGATAAATTTTAAGGACATTAAAAATTATAATACAGGGCCAGCAAGATAGCTCAGTGGGTAAAGGTCCCTGCCAAGCCTGAGGACCTGAGAGTGCTTCCTAAAACCCACTTGGTAGAAGGAGAAAATCCTCTTCTGCAAGTTGTTGTGTTACTTACTTACACACACACACACACACACACACACACACACACACTGTGGTATGCATACCCAAACACACACACAAATACACATATACATAAATAAATGCTTAAAAAAACTATAATACAAACAACCATGGGTGGCTCATGTCTACAATCCTAGACCATGTGAAGAGACTGAGGTGAGAGAAATTTACAAAGCTCCAAGCCAGGTAGGGCTACAAAGTGAGATTATCACCAAACAAAACAAAACAAAACACAAGCCAACTGTCATTAGAGTTTCTATTGACATGATAAAACATTGTGATCAAAAACACTTGTTGAGAAAAGGGTTTATTTGGCTTTTATCTTCCTGGTCACATATCCCATTGAAGGAAGCCAAGGCAGGACTCCTGGTAGGGACCTGGAGGCAGGAACTGAAGCAGAGACTGTAGAGGAATGCTGCTTACTGGCTTGCTTTCCATTGCTTTCTCTGGTTTCTTACACATTCCAGGACCATCTACCCAGAGTAGCACCACTATAGTGGTCTGGACCCTTCTACATCAATCATTAATGAAGAGAGTTTCCCAGAAACTTGTCTACAGACCCATCTTTCAGAGGCATTTTTCTCAATTGAGGTTCCCTTCTCTCAAACAGATGACTAGCATGTGTTACCCAACCAATCACCAACCAAAAAAAGTAAGCCTGGAGTATATAAAACTCCCGTCTCAAAAACAACAAATTAACAAACAAAATATAGTAATGTCCCAAATAAATATTTAATTACTATACACTTAACACAACTTATAGTCACAGATGAAATAGGACAGAAGGCACTTTAGTGTTCTGGCAATGATAAAACACAGGGCAAATGATATTACATGGTTATTAGAATTATAACACTGGATGGCTAAAGTAATGAGGGAGAATCAAATAATAAAAGATGATTCACCACAAGAAACTGGATGAAACAAATCACAAGTATTTGCTGAAATGGGGAAAGCTAAAGCTCAGACTGAGGACCAGAAAGATAGGATAGTTATCATGGTTAATCTTAATTTAAATAGTCACACATCTCAGGAATGTCTGCAAATGTATTTCCAGGCATAAGTAGTGTGATGGCTATTCCTGCTTGTGAACTTGACTACATCTGGAATGAGCTACAATCCAGAAATGGAGGGCACACCTGTAATCCAGATCTTGAGATGGAAGAGACAGGCTTTTGACCCAGATCTTGACTTGGGGCTTGAGGCATAGTGGCCATGAAAAGCTTAGGCCCAGGAAAAGTAGTACATGTCTTTGGTCCCAGGAGACTGAGGCAAGTAGATCTCTGAGTTGAAAGCCAGTCTGTGACAAAGCAAGTTCCACATCCAGGCACGGTGGTACACACCTTTAATCTGGGCCACACCTTCTACTGGAGGACATTGGAAGACTTTCTCTTTTTTGTCTGCTTGCACTTACTTGCCAGCACATCTGTTGGAACCTACTTCTTCAGGATTCCAGCTTATACAGAAGACCAGCTGAGACAACTAGTCTCATGGGAGACTACTAGATTCTTGGACTTCCCACTCACAGCTCCCCATTGTTGTGTTAGTTGAACTATAGACTCATTGTAATAAATTCCCGTAATATAGAGAGACATTCTATAAGTTCTGTGACTCTAGAGAACCCTAATACAAGTAGATAGAGCTCTGACATAAATTTTGTGGATCTAAATTTTAATAGACCCTGGGGGATGTGATGGACTGTGGAAGGCTGGGCCTGTTGGAGGTATGTCCTGGGTTCTGCGTCTTGCTTTGGCTTCCTTCTCTTCCTGCTCCGCTCGGCTGCATGTCCAGGCCATCAAGATGTGGTCTGCTTCCTTACACCTCTTCTCACTGCCCTGCCATGGGCTAAAACCAATCTTTCCCCCTGTTCAGTTTTCGACACCAGGTACCCTGTCAGTGATGAGACAGCCGAGGAAGAGTTAGTGCTTCCTGTTAGTACAACCAGGGACAAATATCACGGCAGGTGGACAGTCACCTGAGGATGACGACATCTGTGGGGGATGTCACTCTAATCATATGAGCCTAATGTGAGGTAAGTGGACGCTAAGGAGGAAAGATGTCTGATACTGCTGCCAGAGCACCCAGTGCATTAGAGAGTCCTTCTGCAAGTGGAATAAGGGGGCACAGGTCAGGAAGTACAGATGTCTATGCTACTTACTCATAACTTTTCTCTGCAGGTGCTATTATCTGAGCCGTAAGGCTATGACCTACACATATGTTGGCCAAGTACATTTTGTAAGGGACAACATGACTCTATAACAGTTAAGGCTGCTCAGATACTAGGTTCTGTTCTTTTGTGTAGCTTGTTTTGCTTTTAGACAATAATCTTATAATTAGATTATTTCTTGTGTGTACCACGAATACAGCCATATGGATTAAAGAAGAACATTTTTTTTTTACTGAGAATTTTATACACGCATATGGTATGTTTTGATTGAATCCAACCCTAATTCTTTCCTTCAGTTCTGCCTTGTCTTCCTGCCCACTTTCCTCTCCCAACTTCAACTTAACATTTGTTCTCTCTCCCTCCCCTTCTCCTTTCATCCTCTCTCTCCCGTATTCACTGCCCCACCCCTTCTATCCTGAGTCCACTCTGTACATGGACTAGAACCATCTACTGACAAATAGGAGCCTGTCAGGGGCTGCATCCCTGAAGAAAATTGACTCTCTCTCCCCAAGTTGTCATTAATTGCCAATAGCTTTTCAACTAAAGGTGGGACTTCCTGAGGCCCTCTCCTGTCTATGCTTGGATTTTGGCTGGCTTGATTTTGTACAGGACTTGTGCATGCTGTCACAGTACATGTAAATTTATGTGTAAAATGGCTCTGTTATATCCAGTAAATACTGTTTCACTATAGTTATTCACTACTTCTGGCTTTCGTAACCTTCATACTACCTCTTTCTCAATGATCCCTGAGCCTTGGGGAGAACGGTGTGATATAGATATCCCATTTAGAGATAAACACCCCAAAGTCTCTTATTCTCTGTACCTTGGCCAGCTGTATGTTTCTGTATGATTGTCATCTACTACAGAGAGAAGATTCTATATAAGGTTTAAGAGATTTGCTAATCTTTTTCCATCCTTTTACCCTAAGGTGGTGTCTGCCTCTGATGGTGAGGTGTGTTTCCTGAAAGCATAAAGAGGTGGGTCCTGTTTTCTAAGAGGCTTTCTAAGAGGTGGATGAAGTCTTCTAGCCTTGCCTCTTAATTGGCTGAATTAAGACCATTACTATTACGAGTCACTGAGCAATGTCCATTAATATGTATTATTTTCTCATTTTGGGGTGTTTTCTTAGATCTCTTTTGATTAATTGTTGTGGAATTTTTCACTTATTCCTGTGAATAATTGGGTGTTTTTATCTTCCTATTCAAACTGAAGTATCCCTTTCAGTATTCTTCGTAGAACTGTCATAAATTTCTTTCATCTCTTTTTGTCGTGGAAAATTTTGATTTCTCCTTCAGTGTTAATATTGGAGGACATGAGGAAGGTGGGACAGATGTTATTCTGATGGGCCTGTTTTTGCAAGTGACTTAACTCTTTCAGCTTTTAATATTTGTTCTTTAGTCTGTCTTTTAGCTATACTATATCTTAGCAGTTTCTTTTCTGGTCCTCTTGTACCTGAAAGAACACCTCTTTCTTTAGATCTGGGAAATTTTCTCTTCGGAAAGTCTCCTCCATGTTTTATTATGTTATTACGTTATTCTCTCTCTCTCTCTCTCTCTCTCTCTCTCTCTCTCTCTCTCTCTCTCTCTCCCTCTCCCTCTCCCTCTCCCTCTCCCTG
>NW_021621323.1:4428748-4435623 GCF_004785775.1 Grammomys surdaster
TCCCTCTCCCTCTCCCTCTCCCTCTCCCTCTCCCTCTCCCTCTCTCTCCTTTTAAAATTGTATCATTGACCTTTCTGAGTGAATTGATTCCTCTCCTTCACCTTCCATCCAGAGTCTCTATTTTCTACATTGCCCATTATCTTAGTTTGATGAGATTTCCATCTCCAGCATCCTTTCAGTTTGGATTTTCCTCAGCAATTCTCTGTGTTGAATTCTATTTTCACGTCTTGGAATGACTTCCTTATTTCACTCAGCCATTTCCTTTTGCTCTCTTGGAGCATAACCATGCCTTCTTCAAACTGTTTGGACAAACTTACAATCAGTCATTGGGTTATTTGTCTAGAAGTTCTTCTATGTCATTGTCATTAGGGGCCATTGCTATAGGGTTAGTGATTCGTGGTGGAGCTGAACTGTCTTGGACTTTCATGTTGTTTCAGTCTTTTCTCTGGGACTTGCTCAGCTGATATGTTTCTTGATTAATTTATTCTCTATCTCCTTTTAAGCTGAAGCCTCTCCGCTTTTTTTCTTTTAAAAAACATAATTTCAAGCTTATTTATTTTTTATGTATATTGGTCTTTTGCTTACATGTATGTCTGTGTATCATGTGTATGCCTTGTACCCACAAAGATCAGAAGAGGGCACTGAATTCCCTGGAACTAAAGTTATGAATGGTCTTCTGTAATAAGTACTCGTAACCACTGAGCCATCTCTCTAGCTCCCCTCCTCCACCCTCTTTTTTTTTTAAAATCCTAGTTGTGTTGTTCTTAATGTTCAATAAGAGGCCAAAGACATAGTAGAGTTGAGATATTGGTTTTTAGGGTTTGGAGGCACTATCTAAAGTCTTCATTTGAAGGTCAGTTATGGTCTTGTGTTAGCCCAGGTTTCCTGCTCTCTTTGCAGTTTTTGTTGTGGTTTGTGGAACTTGCCCATACCACACTTTGTGTGTCCTGCCTGTGGTAGAGTCAAATCAACCTTACTCTTTGCCCTATACTTGTTCAGTATGTGAAACTCTGCAAGCACCAACAGACCGTTCCCTTGCTCAGGATTGTCTTCCAGTTACAGCAATACCTCAACTGCTATAAAATAATTGTATCTTTATATTCTTATTTATTTATTTGTTTGTTGAGTGTGTGTGTGTATGTGCATACTGGAGTGTCAGGTGTACTTGAAGTAGTCAAAGGAATATTTGTAGGAGTTGAGTCTCTCTTCCCACGTGGGCTTGGGATCAGTCTTGTATAAAAATATTTTTTATTTTATTTTTATTATTTTTAAGTGTGTGTGTGTGTGTATGTATGATGTATATGTGTGTGTGTGTGTGTATGCATGTATATGTGAGTGTAGGTGTCCATGGAGGCCTGAGACATTGAATACCCTTGGAGCTTGAGTTTCATGGGGTTGTGAACCACCTGACATGGGTACTGGGAATCAAACCTAGATCCTCTGGAAGAACAGTATTCAAAACCACTGACCTATCACTTTGACCTTCAATGTAATTGAATATAAGTATTACATTGAAGATATATATATATATATATATATATATATATATATTTGCTATGATTCATTAAACTTTTTTCTTTTTGAAACACTTAAAACAGTTGATAAAAAATTCAAATTCAAATTAATTTTTAAAAGTGAAATATCTTCTCTAAATTTCTTCATGCATTTTTGTAAATAGCGTTGCTGCCTCCTCCACCACATACATACAGTAAATTATAATCTTCATAACTTTAAAAGGCCAAAGGAATTAAGCACTTGTGCTTAATTTTCAGTCAGAAAAGATCATTTCTTTCATGCTTGATAAGCATCAACCTACCTCATAGCAATAATAACAATCTAATTCTAATAAGTGATTTCAAATTGAAGGGATTTTCATGTGTGTGGGTTGTATATGTGCAAGTGTATTCTCCTGCAAGTGTACGTGTGAAGGCCAATGATCAATACCACATGTTTTCTTCTATTGCTTTCCATGTTGTTGTTGATGTTATTGTTATTATTATTAATTTTACCATTTACCAACTATGGAGACAAGAGGATTGCTAAGGCCTACTGGCTGCAAGCCTCACTGTAGCTTCTATGACAGATTTGGCTTCAAAGGAGTAAGGCAAGGAATGAAAGAGCTGACCACATGTGCACATACACTGCACACACACACACACACATGCACACACAAAGAAAAGGAAAAAGGAAACACAATAATGTTGGTTATGACAGGGGTAATTGGCCATCAAAATGGACAATGGTCAAATTGATGAATTAAAAGCAAAACATATAGGACATTTCTCCAAAATAGGATATTGAGAAGAATCTTCCTCTTGCAGATTTTAACCTGCTGAGTGGCAATGTTTCTTTATAGAACAGCACACAGAGGAGCACACAGAGTGTTTCAGACCTGTCATTGAGCTCATTCGGATCTGAAGATTTGCTTGGGCTGGAGGAGCACGCACAACTGGCTTGTGATTGATTGCTTGGTTGCTCTTTAGAATCTTTATAAGCAGAGTGATTACAAAGGGGCGGGGTCTCCAGGGTGACCAATGACTCTTAAAGTTTGTGTGGAAAGAACAGTTTGCTTGTTTGATGGGATCACAGGCAAGGCCTTTGCTTCTCCCATTGTTTTCTAGGTCTTCCTTGGAAAGATGCTTAAGGAATGAAATAAGACCAAGTAAGAGCCTTGGGAACTCTAGCCCCTGCCAGTATGAGCAGGGAATTTGCTATTTTGCAAAACCCTGATACTAAATTCCAGTAACTACTATGGGGTAATAGATTCTCCCCACACCCCACTGTCTGTAAAAGATGGAACCTATGTTGGACATGTAGTACACACCTTTGATCTGTCCCAACCACAATGAATATCTGTAATGGAATGTTCTCATGTAACTGAATAGAGTAATCACTGTTATTACTTAGTATATCAATACCTTTGCTGGTTTGATAAGTGCTAAACGATACTTTCAGTTTATATCTCCATGGTATCTAGAATGCAGCCCAATAGTCTAACCCATGCTATGAAAAATATGGAAAGACTAATCTCTGAGCCCTAAATTTATATTACTGTCTCATGCTCTTATTGAAAAAATAAGCCCAGATCTTGACTCCTTTTAAAAAGAGGAACAGATGGTTGTGTCGTGTTTACCCTTTAACCCATTCCACTTCTCTGTAACAGCTTTGAGAGAGTCAACTGCAGTGATTCAACCTATTTCTTGTAGATTTTGTTCTGTTGGATACAAAAGTGAAAGAAGAAAAAGAAAACATTACTGGCCTGCAAGTCCCCATTTCACAGAAAACCTGAGTTTACCTCTCTTCTGCTTGCATTCAGCTATTCCAAGAAGAGAACCTCTGCGCCCCTGCTGTTAGCTCTTGGTTTCCTCTCTGGCTTCTGATTGGTCCACTCAAAGCATCCTTAGCTGGAACACATTCCCTTAAGTGAGCTTCACCTTACTTCACACAGCCTTGGCTTGCAGGCAGGGAGCCAGCCTAAGGAGTTCTCGCAAATGAAAAAATAGGGACTACTAGAAAGAGGAAACAGTGCCTTCCACTGGGTCTTCTGTCTGCAGTGTGGAGGAAACAGCGTTATACATGTGTGGAAGGGCTGTTCCAGGAAAGAAAAGCATTGAAGAGGAACAGCAGGCAGTTGGAGTGACAGGTGAAAAATAACAAAGCTGAGAAACATCCGGATCTGCTGTGTTTGCATTCTTTGACTTTGGGTGTGTCACAGCTTTCCTGGGCTTTAGTTCCTTCATAGAGATGTTCAGGAGTCAGGAGGAGCTGGGGCTGGAGAGATGGCTCCGTGGTTAAGAGCACTCACTGCTCTTGCTGAGTATCCAAGTCCAGTACTGTGCACTCACACATCGGCTCATAAACGTCTGTAATTAGAGTTCCAGGGGATCTCATGCCCCCTCTGGCCTCCACAGGTACCTGGTACACACACGGGTGACAACCTACATACTGGTAAAACATTTACAACATAAAAGGAAAACAAATAAAAAAATGTTTTAAAGAGTCAGGAGACACTGAACAACCAAACTGTTAGAATTCAAGACATTGAAGAACAAAGGTGGGTAGGTGGATTCCTTGGGCTTGTGGTGAGGGGAAGGTTTGATTCGGGTCTCTAATTCAGACTTGTAGATTGCCATCTTTTCCCTGTGTCTACATATCCTCTCGCCTTTATAAATGTCACTGTGTCCAGATTTATTCTTTTTATAAAGACACCAGTTGTATTGGATTCGGGCCCATTCTAATGATCTCATTTTAACTTTATTACCTCTGTAAAGAACCTGTTCCCAAATAAGGTTACATTCTGAGGGACTTGAGATTAGAACCTCAACAAACGAATTTGGGGGAAGGATAATGCCGTCAATCCATGACTCTAATCTTGCGGGTGATCTAAAATAATGAAGGTACTGGGAAACTTCGAGAGATCCCATTGGTTATATTGGCTTCTTATTTGGGGGAAAAAGGCAGTGTCGAGGACCCAAGATGATGCCAATTCCAAAAGTGGGCAGACTTGAGACCTCTCAACTCTGTCAAAGGACAAACTTACAGTAATGTCTTTCTAGAATGGGGTGATGCTTTATTCCACAAACTAGAGAACGTATTCTGTGGGCTGGGCAGAGGTTGGTTGAATAGACAGGGAAAGGCTGAAGAAAGCAGGAAGAACATAAAAGAAGACAAAGAATAGATGGGTCACTGTATAGCTGCTTTCCTTCTAAGGCCAGCGATAGAAGACTATCTGGTTGACATTGGATTCTACCCAGTGGGAGGATTAAGCGGAGGAAAATTTGGCTGTTAGCTCCAAGTCCTGATGTTACAGAAGCACGGAGAAACAGCTTAGAATGCAAATGACACCATTTAGGTTTTTTGTCTGCTCTGCTTGGACCTCAGGCAGGACAATGGCTCTTTTAATTTTTATTGAACAATTTTCCATCGAGTATGAAACCCCACTATGTAGCCACCAGAGATGAGAATTTCTGATCTTCCTGTCTCCACCTCCCAAGTGCTGGGATACAAACCTGTTCCAGCACACTCACGTGCATGGTAGAATTTCATTCTGTTGATTTCACTGAGTTTTCCTGTGTTTACAGAAAACCACATACAAAATCATATATAAAACCTCAAAACTCATAGCAAGTATTTTATGAAAAACTTTTGTTTAGATTACATCCTAATTTTGAATTAACTAATTTCCTTTTCGGTGAGACTGGCTCCCGATAAAGCTTAGGTTGGTTTGAGGATGGTTCTGTCTCAACTGTCTGCAAAGGTTTGGGCCAGATGCCCCAGTCAAGTCTTCTTTACGTTCCTCTGTGTCTTCATGTTCCTTACATTCCTTCTTGCGTTTTAGCAAATCATACAAACGTCACAAACGTAGCAAATTACACACAAGTTTCTATCATACCCTAGACCAATTAAGGGAGGTGTTTTCTATTTCATCTCAGTTTCTTAGGGGAATTCGTCTGCAGACCCCGAAGGAGCAGGGGTCATTGTACAGCATCATAGGATCTGAAGGATTTGTGTGAAAGAGCAAAGCGACCACACGATGGCAGCGTGTTGAAAGAATAGAGAATTAAGAAGGCTTTCTCAAAAAATGTTTTAGAAATCTGTCTGACCGAAGACAAAGAAGGAAGTCTGATTCCCAACCCCCTGACTCAAGCCAGTGTTCTGTTGTTGCTATCTTTTGTTGTTGTTGTTGTTTTCGTTTTGGAGGGTGGGGTGGGGTGGGAGAGACAGGGTCTTTCTTAGCTCAGGCTGGGCTAAGATTTGCAAGGTAGATGAAGCTGGTTTTGGTTTTTTGAAGCTGACCCTACTACTGTCTGCACCTCCAAAGTGCTGGGAATATAAGTTTGTGTCACAAAATACAGCCTCAAATTATCTCTGATGCAGGAGATTAAGGTTAATCGATCAGATCTCAGGTCCTAAGGTAGCAAGGACTTAGATCTTTCATTGAGAATCAAATAATCAGACTGATTGACACTTTAAACGGAACAGTTTTGGTAATCAGCGTAGGCACATCTGGTGAATTATAAGGAAAGTACATGACGATTCGAGACGGTCTCTGATATTAATGTACAAAGTTATGCAGCGTGATCCGATTGCTCTGCCCATGATGTGAGAAGCATCCTAGGCACATTTGCATATGTGTTATGTACTTTGAGTGACTAACTAAAATATTACAATAATGAGTTTTGCTCAAGTTCTTTGCTTTATCACCTTTGACTGTAGATTTTTGTTTGTTTTCACACAGGGCCTCACATATCCCAGGCTGTTATCAAAACTTTCTCTACAGTTGAGGAAGGCTTTGAACTTCTGCCCTTCCTCTTCTCCCTCCCAAGTGCTGGATGTGTGTGGGTGTGATGTTTGTTCTTTGACAGGACAGAGCCTTTCTTGGCTCTTGATAAGCTTAAGTCAGTGAGTTAGGGTGTCAGCAGTCAGCCACCAAGGCCACCCTGAGTCTGTGGCTTCTCAATCTGTTGTCTCACATCCAAAAATAAGAAGACCCAGATAAGGAGCCAACAGAACAAACAGATTTATTAAGGGAAAGAGAGGAAACCACGTGAGAATGGGAGGACCTTTAGGATGCAGAGGCGTTGCTCTGCCCAGCAGCCTTTTATGGGTCTTATGACTGCAATTGGATAAGGAGATAGAAGAAATCTTTATTGGGATTAGTTAATTTTTGGGGGTCATGGAAGTTGAGCCAGTTACAGTATCTACACATGTTCCCTAGCCTGGGGGGGGGGGGACCTTACTGCTAAAGGGAAGCTAGCTCATTACCACCTGGTGGATGTTGGGCTGAATATCCAGCCCAGGACTGTGGCTACAGCCTCAGTCCAGCTGTTTCTTCTCCCTCCCCCTCCTCCTCCTCCTCCTCCTCCTCCTCCTCC
>NW_021621323.1:4435723-4450001 GCF_004785775.1 Grammomys surdaster
TCTCTCTCTCTCTCTCTCTCTCTCTCTCTCTCTCTCTCTCACCAAGCAACTTAGCCTAGTGCTCAGGAGGCTGGGGTAGGAAGATAGAGAAATCCTGAGTAACATAGGGTGTGGGAGGGAGGGAGATCTGGGGTTGACTTCTATTGATGAGCCTCTTTTTTCCTCTTAACGACACGAATGACATGGACTGAGAATAGATGACAAAGTTTCCAAACAGGAAAACAGTGTGAAGTAAAGGGGAGAAGGGATGCCAGGCTGTTAGGGACCACAGCCATCCAGTTTAAGGTTTAACAACTTCAAGTTTAAAGACTGTAAGCCTTGGCTTCAAGTATGTGAGAAACATTTTTTTTTTTTTTTTAAATCCAAAGGAGTTAGTTAGCTCACCAGGAACCGATATTCCAGAAACCTTCCCAATCTTGTGACATACCTGTTTGCCCGACTTCTCAACACTCCTAAAACTTGACTTAACCGCTCTAATCTTCAACAATTAGACAATCACATGAGACTGGGAAGGCCAATGGAGTAAGGCACAGTCGTCACCTGCATTGGAATGAAAACATGGGAGCTTCCTGCAGACACAGGATTCATTCTAGGACTGCCTTCAGGTTTTAAGGCTTGCTCTGGTCACCCTTTTATTATTATTATTATTATTATTATTATTATTATTTGCTCTTTCTTGTAGGTAAAAATACCTGTCAACTACAAAGCCTCAAAGTATGCAACCATTATACCTAATTTGTGACATTCTAGGTTGGGTATCAAAGTGTATTTGTTTTCGCAATGAATACTTTAAAAATTGAAATATAGCTGGTGAACTTCCCCTGTGTCCAGATAAGGAAATCCACTTCCCCCAAAGTGAAGATTTGCACAGCTGGACCAGTCAGCTTTAACACTTTTCAAACTTACTTATTTTTGAATGACTATTTTATTTATGAAAACGGTCAGGACAGTGAATGAGCACCTATGACTAACATAGCTTCAGTTAGAGTTGACTGTATGTGTACCAAAGCATAGAAGTCAATTCCAGAATCCTGAGGCATATTTTATATCTTGTCTTTATTAGCAGTTATGGGGCACTTGCTATCTCTCTATGTACCTGGGACATACCACCCTTAGCACCCTAAGAAGCATGTGCCAGTATGTTCATTTTATAAATGAAGAAGCAGAATACAAGTACATTCTAGAACTTACCCTAGATGAGTGATTATAAAATGAATTACTTTAAATTTAAGTATAAATAGTAAATTAATCTAGTGGTTGTATTTCTTTACATTTGCTAGTCCCCCATAACTACACAGAGAAACCAAGATTTATTTTATGTTGCACCTCTGTTGAGGTTTGGTTTGTTGCCAGTATTGTAATGCTAAATATTAGCCCTGGTTGCCTCATAGATGAGAAAACCCTGTACATACACCAAAGAATGCTATATGACCTTGTTCCTTAATCTAAAATTATCGATTGAATAAAAATGGTGACAGCCTATAGCTGTGCAGAAGAAAGGTAGGTGGGGTTTCGGTTCCTGGGCTTGGGGTCTGAGGAGAGACCTGGACAGGGAGAAGAGAAGAGAAGACGATGCCATGGGGAAAGTGAGTCATGAAAACACGGCCATGAGGGCTGGCCATTTGGAGTTAAGAGCTGCCCAGATGGAACATGACAAGTCATATCTCGAGGTTACTGGCAGAGAAGGAGACATAGTAACAGAGGGTAGATGTCTGCCTAGCTCTAGTGCTGATTAAGGCTTATTATAAATATACAAGTTTTGTGTTTTGTGTTTTTTTTTTAATCTGGGAACTGAATGACCACAGGTGGAGCAGAGACCCCCAATTGCGGCTAAATATTTACAACAACATACCTCAGTATCTGGGCAGTTAAGTGATCTACCTCAACCTCCTACGCTAATCTGACTACCTCCTATCCCCGTGATACTTGCAGTTTAATATTGTTCTGGCTCTCTCTGCTTCAGATGTTTTTCTTCTCATGACCAGTCTGAATCTCCCTCTCCCTCTCCTTCCCTTGATTGGCAGAAGTTTCCACCCTGTTCTCTCTTCTGCTCAGCCATTGGGTGATCAGCATTTATTGAAGCAGTGGAGAATAATCGGCAAGAATTGTTTACACAAACTTGAGACAGGAGATTTTAGACACAAGCATCACAATGCCTTGTCTAGACCGAAACAGATATGAGGGCAGAGAAACTTGCATTTGAATAACACAAGGATAACCTTTACGTGGTGCACAAAAATATTATGCCTACAGGTAGTTCTGTAACTTTATATACTAAAGTGTCCTCGACAGAGGGGTTTTGTTGTTGTGTAAATTCTGACATAGTAGGTCCAGTGTGGGAATGGCTATTCTAGTTTTATTTTTAAAAATCTGTGAGATTGAGTCTCATGGAGTCTACCAGCATCACTCCCACTGCTAGCTGAGGGTGACTTGAACTCCCAATCCTCCTCCTGCCTTTACCTCTCAACTCCCTGGGCTATAGGTGTGTACTGTCCCACCCAGCTTGGGATGAATAGTGCTGGAAGTGTTCAGAGGCATTGGATCCTTAGGAGCAGTAGCCAGTGACAGACAGGAGTCACCTGACTTGAGGGCTAAGAACCTAGCTTGGGTCCTGTGGACTGCTAAGTCACATCTCCAGCCCCAAATGCTATATTTTTACCAGCTGTGTCTCGAGCAGGTCTCGGATAGGTTTTTATCCTCACGGGGAAAGGAGTGACAGATCCTTCTCCACTCAGGGATCCTATCCTGGATTTGACCGTGAGATTATCAGTTCCTCGAGAGGGAAGAAAGTATGCCAGAGACTGAGGGTTTGACATTCAACTGCTCTTTAATGATGCACAGCAAACAATATTTTATTACCAATGCTAAGGCTATTGCCACAAAGAGATGTTGCCACATTTCCTATGCATTGCCTCTATCAATATCGGCACAATAAACACAAATAATAAATTGCTAATTACCAAAGAAATAAGCATAGCAATAAATACATAATTCATTCATGGGTTATATGACCTGAGTCCTTATGATGGTCTCCATTGCAGGTCGGGAGACCGGGAAGATGGTTGGCCTGCATCTTTGAATTGCTAATTTGACCTCGTAGGGTTCTTGACCTCGAAGTCACAGCCATGGCTACCAATGTGTGATAAAGTGCCCTGGCCAGGCTCCTCTTTTATGTTTGATTTTGTGTTCCTGCTTGACGTGCGAGGATGATAACCACTCGTGTCTGGTTATCGCCAGGCCCTGACTTCATTACAGCTGGTTATCACACTTATTCAAAACAACTTGTTTTTGTACACAAATATAAGGTTTCAAAACAACTTCTGGTTATCACAGCACTTCAAAACAACTTCATTTCAAAACTTGTTTTTTTTCCTATTACAAAATGGAGTCGATCCTGTTAAGGGCCTACTCCTTACAAGCTGCCAGGTAAAATGTCAACACTTATTTTGTGTTGACCATACATTGGCTAGAAAGGTCCTACATGATGCGTCCTAGTGGCTCAGCTATACCTGGTTTTATATATGGGTGTTTTCAGTAACATATTTAACTACATATAATGTCTGTTTCATGCTTTCTTATATGTAAAGTTTAATTAAATACATATAAATTTAACATTTTTATCCGGGGTTGTCTCACTTGCCTGTGTATTCACAGGTTATTTTCTTCTGATTCACCTTTTGTTATTTGTTTTATTTATTTGTTTGTTACAGACAGGCTTTCATGTAGCCCAGGCTAGTCTTTTAGCCTCCTATATAGCTCAGGCTGGCTTTAAACCCCTAATCCTCCTACCGATGCCACCTTCTAAGCACTGGGATTTGAGACATGTGCCACTATACTCTGATTCATCTGTGCTTTGGTTTTTCACTACAAATACTTCCTTCTATCATGTTAGAGTTATAACATTTACTAGAAATGAAAGAGCTAGGCAGGGTGGCACACACCTGTAATCCTAGCACTGAGGAGGCAGAGATGAGAGAGGGTCGTCCTGAGTTCGATGCCTGCCTGGTCTACATTGTGAGTTTGAGGCCATCCAGGACCACACAGTAAGACCTTGTCACAAAAAAACAAACCAAATAAAACCCAACAATATTGACACACACTTTCCCCAAAGAATAGCCAATTAGCCACATTTCATACTGTACTTCTGTCTTAGTTCCAGTTTTGATTGATGTAACAAAACCCTATGACCAAAAGCAAGTTGAAGAGGGAAGGGTTTATTTATACTTCCACATCGTAGTACTCCATCACTGAAGAAAGGCAGAACAGGTATTCAAACAGGGTAGGGATATGGAGACAGAAGCTGATGCAGAGACCATGAAGGGATGGTGTTTACTGGCTTGTTCCCCAAGGCTTGTTCAGCCAGCTTTCTTGCCCAGGGATGGCACCGCCCACAATGGGAGGGGCCTCCCCATTAATCACTAATTAAGAAAATGCCTTACAGCCTGATCTTTTACAAGCATTTTCTCAAAGTTCCCGCCTTTCAGATAGGCCTAGCTTGTCTCAGGTTGACATAAGACCAGTTAGCATAATTACTTTGATTAAAATAGCCTGGATCTCTTCCACTGACAGGTGAAGTAGCTTTCTGGACCTGTTCCCATTGAACCCAGGGACAAAAAGTGAGGACTATAGTGGGGCGTTCAGCATAAAAACAGCTAAGGACAAAGCTAGTTTTAGGGAAAAGGTCTTATTGTCTTTCCTGTGTTTTCCTCCATCTTTCCCCCCCCCCCCGCCCCCCGTGGCGTATCATTGAAAGATAGATAGCTACTCTGCCTTAACTGTAAATTAAAAACGGAGAAATCAGGCTTGCCCGTGAAACCTGAGCCTGGGGAGAAGACAGAGGAGCCTGAACTGTAAAAGAAAGGACTTGCCAGGCCAGAGACATTAGCTGTTCTGGTGAGCATAGGCTAGTGGAGAGCCCAACCACAGACAGGGATGGTGTCCTCGAGGCTTCGAGAGCGGAAAGAAAGAATTCAGGCAAAAGGCGCAGACAGCTCTGGCTTGAGTCTTCCCTGAAAGCTCAGGGGTCCAAGCCAGGATCCAAGGATTGAATGGATGGTAAATGTTTAACTCCAGGACAGTGACAAATTTGAGCAAGGTGGAGGAATTCAGTCATTTGTAAAGCACAGACACATAGAATAAGTACCCGATTCTGTTTCCCACCGTGTGCCACAATTGAATATATAAATGGGTATTTGTAAATCTCTGGGAAATGTATTGAAGATAGACTCATTCAAGGTTATAACGTAGTACAAAAGCAAAAGCCTCCTCAAACGTTTTGAGAAATGCTTCTATTGGCATGTTAGTTATACATAGCAGCATGCTTTGTTTTGACATTTCATACCTTGCATAATGTGTTTTATCATGTTCATTGCCTTTCCTGTCCTCTTCCCACTGCCATCATTTCTTACAGTTTCCTTCTCCTCTTGTGTGTCTTGTGTGTGACCCAGAGCTTTGCTTTAGATTTCCTTACCGGAGCGTGGGTGGGAGCTTGTTTGCTGGTAACCGTGTACCTTACCAAAGGCTGTGCCACCTAAGAAAATGCTTGTCTCCCATCCACCTGAGCAGATCATCTCCAGCAGAGGGTGGGGCTGTGTGAGCCTCTTCCCCTTCTAAGAGAGAGTGTTGACATGTTGAAATTTTATTTCTCTGGATTTGTATCCATGTAGTTAAGCTTGCCATTCTCATGTCTCAACCTGTGGTTGATTGGGTTATAGGAATGCCTCAACAGGCTTGGTTTGTATCTGTAGTGTATATATACACAACTCTGAATTTCCCAAATCAGCCAATCAATCTATTTAAAATAAACATCAAATTTAGGAAACAGACAGGCAAACAAAAACTCCTGAAGACTCAGTTAAAATAACAGTCAACAAACATGTAGTGTTACAGTTTCAGCTTTGAACTAGTTACCAGCAGTCACATCTGACATATCAACTTGGCAGGGTGATTATAGGAGTTAGTGTTTGACACTAAACAAAAACTTGGGGCTCAGCAAGAACTGATCGTCTAGAGGACCTAGGCTCAATCCCAACCACTTATATGGTGCCCCACAACTGTCTTTAACTCCAGTCCCCTGGGATCTGATGCTTTCTTCTGGCATCCCTGGGTACCAGGTATGGACATACATGCAGACAAAACAGACATACACATGAAATAGATAAATAAAATTAATTTAAAAAAACTTTTAAAGACTTGATCTCTGTGTGTGCAAGTGCTAAACATTATAGTATCAGTGTATCTTTGCTTATTCTAACCCACTCATCCTAAAGTATTAAGGGTTGAATCTTTTGGCTACTGAGATGGCTCAAAGGGTACAGGTGCTTGCACCAAGTTTGATGACCTGAGTTTGAGTCCCAGGACCCAGGTAGAAGAAGGGGATAATCAACTTCCAGAAGTTGTTTTCTGACCTCTGTGGATAACCCACACAACTGTTTAAAAATGAAGATAAATAAATACAGACGTATAAATAAAGGTGTCAAGAATGTCATAGATGGCAGAGGGTGACATTGAGATGTTCATGACGCTCAAGTAAAGATAGTGTTTTTCAGAAAATGGAAAAGTGCAAGTCAGGTCTATCTGAGGCCTCCATGGCAGTTAGAAATACAGCATCATGGCTTTAAAGGTGCAGGTCCGGATTTACAGTGTTCCCTGCAGTTTGAGTGACATAAACCTCCCTCTGATTTCACTTCTTTGACCGAATGGCTAGTAGACACTAAATACCTGAGTCCTCCTTCCCCACCAAAGAAAAGAAACCAAGAGGGAATTAACAAAAATTAGGTCTCAGCCAGGCATGGTGACTCACACCTTTAATCCCAGTATGTGGGAAGCAGAGGCAGGTGGATCTCTGTGAGTTGGAGGCCAGCCTAGTCTACAGATTGAGTACCAGGACAGTAGAGAGAGCTCTGAGTAACAGGACAGTAGAGAGAGCTACACAGAGAAACTCTGTCTCAAAAACAAAACAAAATGAAACAAAACAAAACACTAAAAAGGAAAGAAAAAGCCGGGCAGTGGTGGCGCACGCCTTTAATCCCAGCACTTGGGAGGCAGAGGCAGGCAGATTTCTGAGTTCGAGGCCAGCCTGGTCTACAGAATGAGTTCCAGGACATCCAGGGCTACACAGAGAAACCCTGTCTCGAAAAACCAAAAAAAAAAGAAAAAAAAAAAAAAGTAAGTCTCAACTACATACAAACAGGAGCACAAGTGCGTGCACGCGTGTGCACACACACACACACACACACACACACACACAAATACAACAAAATCTAATGAAAATTTCCACATTCTACCATTTACAGTTTCTGGTTCAACTGTAATACAATCCTAGGGAAAACATCTTATCCTTCAGGTGTGAAGGGCTTGTTGCACTGTCTTCTGAGCACTGCTTTTGCTGAGAAGACATTTTGTGCTTCTAATTTATCTTTCTAGTTCTCCGCCCCCCCCCCCCCCCCCCCCCCCCCCTGACATTTGGAATCTTCTTCCTGTAACCTGACACTTCTCACTCAGTGACATGCAGTTTAAAAGCATTTTAAGTTAAACACGTGTTTACTTACTTCTTTCATTGAGTGTACTGTGTGGGTGCATTTGTGACCCACTGCACATGTGTGATTATGTGATCAAAGGACCACTTGCGGGACTTGGGTTTTTTGATCACCCTGTGGATCCTGAGGATCAGCTCAGGTGTTTGGACTCTCCCTGCCGTGCTGTCTTCCTGGCCCAAGATGCATTATGAGCTAGTGTTCTCTCCACCTGCACTCACACTATGACCTTTCAGTTTGGAGATTTATGTTCTGTCATTCTAGGGAGTTTTGTGAAATCATTTGTTCAGTAATTGCCTCTTTCATTCTTTCTGTTCTCTTTTTTTGTGGAGCTCCTATTGGGTTCCCTGAAAAGACACTCTTTCTTCTTCCTGTCCTCTTTGGTAAGCATTTCTGCCAACTCAGTAAGTCTTTAGGAGGGAGATTGCATAAGGGTGTATTTATTGTACCTCATTTAACCATGAGCCTGATAACTATAAAGGAACTGGGGTTTCATCAAGAACCAATTTCTCCGTAAGAACTACCTTGTAAGGGTTAGTGAGCCGACAGGCAGTAGATTTAAGATTATCCCTTTATTTAAATATAAACTCTTAGATTATGTCCTTTATTATTAAAAATATACTTGTAATTTCAACACTCAGTCGGCAAAGTCGTGAGCGTCAAGAGTTCAAGGTCATCTTCAGATACATAGAAAATCAAGGCTAGCCTGAGGATATGTAAGACTGTTTCATAAAGACTGCTGAGTAATTCAGGTGACAAGTGCTCCTTGTAAATGAGGTCTGTGACAGACAGAAGGAAGTGTGAACATCTGAGAGACATTTAGGAACTGGGACTTGGAATCGATTGAATGTGGGGGAAGTGAGGAGGGGCTACAGCAGGAGGGAAAAGATAGAGAACTGTTTAGGGAATTTTGAGTTTGTGAGCGGTATCAAGTAGGGATTTCAACTGAATACCCAAGCCCTGGGAAACAATGCTGAATGCTGGCTTGTTTCCCAGGCCTTGCTTAGCCTGCTTTCTTATAGAACCATGACCATCAGCCATAATGGGGGCCCTCTCCAATTGACCACTAATTGAGAAAATGCCTTACAGCTGGATCTCATGGAGGCATTTCCTCAGCTGAGGCTCATTCCTCTTTGATGACACTAGCTTATGTCAAATTGACACAAAAGCAGCTAGCTATACACCTGTTATACTAGCACATGGGAGGAAGGGGCAAGAGGATTAGGAATTGAATCTGCTACATAGCAAGTTCAGAGCCAGCTCAAGCTCCATGAGACCCTTCCTCAAAAAGAAAAATTGGCCTTTTTATGTATGGAAGTTAATATGGATTGAGGCAATACAATCATCTTTACTCAGACAACTCAAATTAAACAAATGCCAGCATCTGTGAAATCCAGACACACATTTCGGGCCTTATTTGAGACTGTTGAAGAGTGTTCCTATTTTATAAAGATGATTTTAGTGAAACTAGCATTATGCCTATGTATTTTATCTTATCATATATAAATAGAAACTTAACCAATATGTTGTGTTTATTTCCACAAATGAACTAACAGGACTTACAATATGTTATAAATATTGATAGACAAGATGTATTGTTTTTAGCTTTTAGTAAATATGTCTCATGACCCTGAGAAGACAAGACAGAGAATTATAAATTGGATGTTGATCGTAGGAGGCACTGAGGATCTTGTGTTCACAGATAAACACTAGGGGAACCTAGAATGTTAAATGCACACAGGGTTGTTCCTTCAAAGAAGAAATGCATAGCCTATGATCTGACCAGAATGCCGGGAGCAGACATGGTTAATTGTGTGGTGACTCTTGCAGGATCTGTGTGGTGGAGTCAACACCAGATCCTTCTGCAGCCCCTACAGTAAGCTTGTTTTTCTTAGTCAATCTATAGAGCCCATCTTTATGGAAAGTGTCACATGTACTTTACAAAGAATTTCAACGTAGTCATGTCCAATCATGATTTGGCTTATTTTGCTCCTTTATTTATGCTGCTTTGTTTTGCACACAGAAATGAGTTACTTATCATCAGGAATGTTTTCACCAAATCGTGCTGTGCTTAAAATGTGCCTAAATATTTCCTTCCTCCTCTAAGGGGGGTCAAAACCTCCTCACTTGGGCATTTCTGCTTGTTATACTTCCTACGGTCTGTAGGTTGAATCCTAGGTATTCTGTACTTTTTGGCTAATATCCACTTATCAGTGAGTAAATATCATGCATGTCCTTTTGGGTATGAGTTACCTCACTCAGGATGATATTTTCTAGTTCCATCCATTTGTCTGCAAAACTCATGATGTCATCAGTTTTAGTAGCTGAATAATATTCCATTGTGTAAATGAACCACATTTCCTGTATCCATTCTTTGGTTGAGGGACATCTGGGTTATTTCCAGCTTCTGGCTATTACAAATAAGGTTTGTCCTTGTGGTATGGTGGGGCATTTTTTGGGTATATGCCCAAAAGTGTTATAGTTGGGTCTTCAGGTAGAACTATTTCCAATTTTCTGAGGAACCTCCAGATCGATTTTCCAGAGTGGTTGTACCAGTTTGCAATCCCACCAGCAATGGAGGAGTGTTCTTCTTTTTCCACATCCTTGCCAACATGTGCTGTCACCTGAGGTTTTGATCTTAGCCATTCTGTTGGGAGGGAAAGGGAGGGAGGAATGTGGGTGGGGAAAGGGAGGGGGATGGGAAAAGGGGAAGAGAATCAGATATGGGGGGAGGGGATAGGAGAGAAGCCCAGAGGGCCAAAAGAATAAATGGAAATAAGCAGCATCGGAGAGCAGGAGGTGAAGGAACCTGGGAGGTGAGACTCTCTCAGGACTCACTGGGATGACTTTAGCCAAAATGCCCAACATTGGGGAAAGGGAACTCAAGGAGCCCACCTACAGTAGAAAGACAGGGTCTTAAGTAGAGAGACAGGGTTACTAAGCCATAGTCAAAATTCCTGATCCAAAGCTGCTCCTGTCTAAAAGAACTGTGGGCACAAAAATAGAGAAGAGACTGAAGGAAAGGAGGTCCAATGACAGGCCCAACTTGGGATCCAACTCAAGACCTGACACTATGACACTGTTACTGATGCTATGTTGTACTTACAGACAGGAGCCTGGCACGGCTGTCCTCTGAGAGGTCAAACCAGCAGCTGACTGAGACAGATGCAGATACTTACACCCAACCATTGGACTGAAGTTGGGGACCCCTATGGTTGAATTAGGGGAAGATTGAAGAAGCTGAAAGGGAGAGAGATCCCATAGGAAGACCAGCAGCCTCAACTAACCCAGACTCCAGGGAGCTCCTAGAGACTGAGCCACCAACCAGGAGCATGCAGGGGCAGGTCTGAGTCCTCTGGCACATATATAGCAGATGTCTGCCTGGTCTGGCCTCTGTGGGAGAGGATGTGCCTCATCCTCAGAGCCATGAGACCCTAGGGAAGGAGGGGTCTGTGGTAGTGGGAGAGGAGTACCCTCTAGGAGGCAAGGGAAAGAGGAATGGGATGAGGAACTGTGGGAGGGGGCAACAACTGAAATGGAAATAAATAAAAAAATTTAAAGTGTGCCTAAATAAACTGCTTGGGTCAGACTCTTTGAACTTTGAACACTTAGTCGTGTTGAACCAAACTACCTTCTTACCTCCCATGGATCTTACTCAACTGACTGTAGAGGTCACAGACACCCACACAGTCAAGGAAATAAACCTTCAAAAGAAATAGAAAAAGTACAATCTATCTCCCTTTCTTTCACACACACCCCCCACATTCAAACAGCGAAATGTAGACCCTTTCAGCGCCTGAGTCCTTTGTCAGCTTTTCCCCAAAGCCTCTCTGGCTGCTTCACCTCTGCTTTGTGGTCTGCGTTTCACAACAGCTTCCTAATGGTTGCCCCAGTTTCTGCCCTTCCTCCTCTTCTGTATTCTTTCAGAGACAAGAATAATACTAATAAAACATGCTGGATCTTATCCTTTTAGGGATCTGGGCCCAGGGTCCCTTGAGAGCTTACAGCCAGTATGTTATCAGGAGCTGTTGCTTCTCAAGGTCAGAATGAAAGATGGTCTGACTCCAGGCTCACAGGGCTGCTGGCAGGCCCTGGGCCTCTGCTGATTGGAGGCTGGAGACATCAGTTATCTATCATGTGGTCTAGCTTAGAGCACCATGATAGCCAGGGTACATCTGTCTATCTCCTCACAGTGTGTGTGTGTGTGTGTGTGTGTGTGTGTGTGTGTGTGTGTACCTGTTGCCTTTGGATTTGGATTCTTTATATTTTGGTGGAGAGTATATTACTATTAGAAATATTATGGGTGATTTGTTTTCTTTCCCCTGATGCTGGGGACTAAACACAGGGCCTGGCTATCAGAATGCTCAGAATAGTATGTTCTTCTGGTGCCATTCCTCAAGGGGGATGAAGGACGGAGGGGCCTGCTGCTAAGAGATAAATATCTATATCTATAGGGTTGTGGGTCAGAGCATTAAGCATTCCCCCATTAACTCATCAAAACTAGTATTTTATTGAAAAAGTTTTATCTTTGGACATTTCTTAGTTGTAGCTCCCTGTTCTCTCAAGACTTGCTCGCCAAGTCTCTTAGGGCTGAAGAGAAATACTGTTGGGGAATAATAAGCTCTCACCTCTGGCTCACAAGAGAAGAGGTTGGGCTACTCACTTTCCTGAGTTGAGGGGAATCATCCAAAGGTGGAATGTTCCTGTTCTGAAGCTAGACATGTTGGAGGCTTAAAATAGTGAGGCCATCAGCGTCAGCACCAAGAATATACCTTATGAACAATTTCCCATTGGTGATGTTGTACGTGATGATATGTCTAAAACATACTTGGTTATTTGCACACAATTTCACCTGTTGCTTTTAGTTTTCTTAAGATGCGAATGCTAGAAAATTGAACATCACAAAATAAATAAAAACAAGAACAACACTCAACCGAACAATGACAGAAAGCAGTTCTGTTTTCAATGGCGTCCTCTTTCCCTATGATCTCTTTTAGATTTATCCAGAAGCCTGTGTGGTGAGAGATGAAGAAAAGGCGTGTGGTGTCAGAATCTCAGAAAGCATCAGGAAACACTGTGACCTAAAGCCTTGTGTGGTGTGCCTGGAGAGGCGGAATGGTGGTTTCTTGCAGAAGATCTGGGTTTGGTTTGTCCCATGGAGATCTGGACTTCAATTCATCACGCAGCTAAAGATGACTCTGAACTCCTGATCTTCCTGCCTCCGCTTCCCAAATGCTAGAATTATAAGTGTGCCACCAAGTGTCTTAGTCAGGGTTTCTATTCCTGTACAAACATTATGACCAAGCAGCAAGTTGGTGAGGAAAAAGTTTATTCAGCTTACACTTCCACATTGCTGTTCATCACCAAAGGAAGTCAAGACCAGAGCTCAAGCAAGTCAGGAACCAAGAGCTGATACAGAGGCCATGGAGGGATGTTACTTACTGGCTTGCTTACCCTGGCTTGCTCAGCTTGCTTTCTTATAGAACCCAAGACAACCAGTCCAGAGATGGCACCACTCACAATGGAACCTCCCACCCTTGATCACTAATTGAGAAAATGCCTTACAGCTGGATCTCATGGGAGCATTTTTCTCAACTGAAGCTCCTTTCTCTGTGATAACTTCAGCCTGTGTCAAGCTGACACAAAACCAGCCAGTACACCAAGCTTGACAGAGTTTTGTTGTGTTTTCTCTGGAATCAAACTAAAGTAATGATCTAAATTTTCTTGGTATTAAATTTGGTTTTGGAACTTCTCTGTTTAGTGGTGAGTTAGGATTGGGAGAGGAGAGCTAATGGGGCCAGTTCCCTTTAACACAGGGAACATCTTGTATTCTAAGTTCAGATGCAGAACAGCAAGAATTTTATTGAGCCGTACGTACACTGGTATACGCCTCCAGACACTGCTCTCTGCAGACTAAGGCAATAAGAATGCTGGGGCACAGGAGCCTGGGCCATCCTGTGCACTACGGCGAGACCCATCTCTATTAACGATTATAGTTGCTATTACTTTATGAAGAGTAATGTGTCAGAATTATCTTCTCAATTAAAGTTTAGAGCTCTTACTGGTAAAGTATTCATTAATTTAAAAAGACACAAGCGGAGCTAAATTTTAGAATTCTGGGCAAGCTTTGGAAAACTTGAGGCCAAGCTCCAGATTGATTTAATTGAGCAGAGAAAGATCCCCAGTTGACCATAACAGGAAGCCAGTTCAACCCACTCTCTGGAAGTCGACAGAAGTAAACACCAGGCATCAGAGGAAGCCATTTCAGGAATGCATTTCACCGTGAAGGGAAGCTTAAAATGGGAGACCCTAATAAAGTCCATCTGTCGGCAGCAGAAGCACCTTTGAGAGGGAAGGAGGGAGCATGTGACTCTAGAGCTGCCCAGTATGGGTGTGGCAGAAGCCATGGCTGCAGGGCTGTAGGCATCTGTAGTACAGCTTCTGCAGCAGTAGGTGAGCCCCTGCCTCAACTGTGACTCTAAGAGACCCATGACAGCATTGTCTCCATTGTAACACGTTCTGGCAACATTAGTGTGGGCATTAATGTCTTAGCATCATTGTCCTAGACATTTTGTAAGCCTGGCAAGAAGATTAACTCCTGCTAAGGCTACACAGAGCAACCTTGTCTTGAAAAACTAAATAAATAAATAAAAATAAATAAATAAATAAATAATATATATATACACATATATATACACGTGTATATATATACGTATATATATGTATATATGTATATATGTATA
>NW_021621323.1:4450401-4467055 GCF_004785775.1 Grammomys surdaster
GCCGGGCAGTGGTGGTGAATGCCTTTAATCCCAGCACTTGGGAGGCAGAGGCAGGCAGATTTCTGAGTTCGAGGCCAGCCTGGTCTACAGTGAGTTCCAGGACAGCCAAGGCTACAGAGAGAAACCCTGTCTCGAAAAACCAAAAAGAAGAAGAAGAAGAAGAGGAGGAGGAGGAGGAGGAGGAAGAAAAAGAAGAAGAAGGAGATTAACTCCCAGTTTGAAAATTACTTTTTATCTTTCAGCGATGTCAGTGGTGTGAATGCATCTTGGCAGAAAGATTTCTCTCTGCGTTTTGAAAACAGAATTTGTAGTTTCCTTTGATAGGCAAGATGATTTATGCAGAGGAGGAAAATGGGGGGCGGAGAACCCAATCATATTGCACCTGTAATCTCAGCTCGTGAGACGAGGCAAGAGGGTTACCACCGGTTCCTATGCTACAGTTAGCCCTGCCTTAAAAATCCAAGGAAATGGGGACTGGAGAGATGGCTCAGTGGTTAGGAATGCTCCCTGCTCCTGCAGAAGGCCAGTTCTGTTCTGTACACTCACTTGGCGGGTCACAACTGCCTGTAACTCCAGTTTCAGGGGATCCAAGGCTGTCTTCTGACCTCTGAGGGGACAGGCACAGGCATGGTGCCCTTAGATACACGCAGACAAACACTCATACACATACAGTAAAAATAAACCTCTCAGCCTGTCAGTGGTAGTGCATGCCTTTAATCCCAGCATTGAGGAAAGGGTTTGCCTTTCATGCCGGAGTCACAGACCAGCATGAAGTCAAGCGGGAATTCAAGGTGGAACCTGGGAGCAGGAACTAAAGCAGAAGCCATGAAGGAAACATGCTCCCCAAGGCTTGCTCAGCCTGCTTTCTTATAGACCCAAGATGACATACCCAGGAGGACACTGCCTCCAGCTGCCTGAGCCCTCCCACCAATCATCAATCAAGAAAAAGTGCCACAGTCTTGCTTACAGGCCAATCTGATGGAGGGAGTCTTTTCAATTTAGGTTTCCTCTTCCCGGATGACTCTACCGTGTGTCAGGCTGACAGAAGAAACTGACCAGTACAAACTGATGTTGTAATAAACCTGTCCTACGCAGCTTTTATTTCCTCTGTTTTCTCATAGAAAGAAATGACTTAATATCTAAGCCTGAGTTCAGAGCAGAGTTGGTTTCAGCCAGGGAGGCAGTTCATTGGAAAACACATTTGTGTCACTCACAAGGCCTCCTGCAGAGAGAAAACCACTTGGGCAGGGGTGAAGAGGTGAGGTGGAAGAATCTTTTGTGCTGACCACACTCCCACATGCCTGTAATCCAATATCTGGGAGGCAGAGGATCAGGAGTTCAAGGTTATCTCTAGCTACTTAGGAAGTTTGAGGTTGGTCAGAGCTATATGAGACCCTGCTTAGAAGGAAAGAGAGAGAGAGAGAAAGAGAGAGAGAGGGAGGGAGGGAGGGAGGGAGGGAGGGAGAGAGAGAGAGAGAGAGAGAGAGAGAGAGAGAGAGAGAGAGAGAGAGAGAGATTGTTAGTTGAGTGTTAAGATTTTTGATAAATGTCACTGCTTTTCTGAAAGACTGTTCCAGGAGCGACACTATTTTATTTATAGACCACATTATTCTCCATCATTTGTTAGTCTCTGAAAACTCGAGCAACCGTTTAATATCATTTGTGAAACTGATCTGTTTTCTCCAGTTTTTCTTGACAATTTTTACTTCTTTTTAAGCCAATTGCTTATCTAACCTGTGGTGGTTTGAATAGGCATGGCCCGATAGACTCGTGTGTTTGAGTGTTCGGCCCATAGGGAGTGGCACTATTAGGAGGTATGGGTTTGTTGGAGGAAGCGTGTCACTGTGGGGGGTAGACTTGGAGGTCTCGGAAGCTTAGATCTGCTCTCTGCTGCCTACAGATCAAGATGTAGACCTTCGAGTCCTTCTCCAGAACCACATCTGCCTGCTTGCTGCCATGTCTCCCTCCTTTATAAGCGTTGCCAAGGTCATGGTGTTTCTTCACAGCAATAGAAACCTTAAGACGTATCCAACCACACATTTTTATATTTATTTCTTTAAAGATAGCATCTCACCATTTAGCCCTAGTGGCCTAGAATATACTATCTATCTTCACTGACTATGACTTCCTTACAATGCTCCTGCCTCGATCTCCCGGGCCCTGGATTACAGGTGTGGGCCATTGTGTTTACATATGTTCTTTCATATTTTATTACACTTTACTTATTTATTTGTATGCATATGTGGCAGCACCTGCACTGTGGTGCACCTGTAGAGGTCAGAGGTAACTTTCTGAAGTCAGGTCTCCCCTTTCAACATATGGGTCCCCAGGAATCAAATTCAGGTCATAAAGCTTCATGGCAGAAATCTTTACCCATTCAACCTATACTTTTCTTGTGTTAATTGTTACTCATTGGTTGATAGTAAAATATTAGTCATTGCCTTTTATTTCTAACACTTCTTTTCCTAGTCAGTCACAATGAATGTGAACATAATTGTAAAATAGCTAATACATACAGTTTGTATCATTTTGGTGATTCAACTATACAAGGTCATATGAATTTTAAATGAACTGCCCAGTATGGTGGTATATACCTGTGTAATTCTGGCACTTGAGACAGAGGCAGGAGGATTGCCACATGTTCAAAGGCAACCTAGTCTATATAATGAGTTCAAGGTCAGTAAATAAAATCAGATCCACATTTCAACAGCTTACTGTGGCCAGTGGACACTTCCATTGGACAGTGAGGGTAGAGGTCATGGTGGTCACTTCTGACTTAGGTGACGGTCCTTTTGGACAGACCTGCTACTTTACACCCACAGTCAGCAGCCAGAAATAGTGCTGAACAGTCAGGTTACATGTCACAGAGTCTCTGACATTCCTAGGTGATCCTTTCTGTGTTTTGCTTTCCTGTGTATTTTGAAGAGAAGAGAATAATGATATTAATGTCAGGAAAAGCTGAAAAGTGAGTTTAAGACAAACAGGTGACTCACTTCTTAAAATGTACTTGCTACATACAACTAAGAAAAAAATTAGTTTTTTTTTTAGGGGGGTAGGTTTTTATTATGTAGTACAAACTAGCCTCTAACCCCTAACCCTCCTGACTTGAACTCCCAAATCTGGAGTTACAGCCATGTGTCACCATGCCTGGCCCATTTGAGAGAACCTTTTTCAGTGATGGCGTTTGGTTGTCTGTGCGTGAGGTAAGATGTAGTTGTGTTTTCCAGTGTGAGGTATGTGTTTTACTGGGTCTGTGCTTGCTTTCTCAGAGTGCATGTTTCTGTTGCCTTCACTCCTCCCCTCCAGTATCTTCTTCCTCTTTGAGACAAGGTTCACAGCGCAACTACTTAAAGGCTGCCTTTAACATCACTGTAGGAAAACGGAAAATCATGACTGAGTCCCAGAAAGTAGGACAATGACATTCCTTCCAAACCTATCCCCATATACTATCTACCCATATACTAATGGTGCAGTTGACAGGCACCATTTTCGATGTGGCTTCCTTCCTACCCCTTTTCTTCTGTGCCCTGCTGAGTTACAACCGTGACTCAACCCTGAAACTACAAAGCAAGGAATCAAGGTCCCTGTGTGTGCATAGAGCCCTCGGCTGTATTCTGAGGGCATTCTACAAGCCTGGGATACATGGACTTGATGACCTTTGTGTCATGGCAGGGAGAGCAGCAGCTGCTCATTGAGGGTGCTGAGTCCTTCCAGAGACTACCTGACAGTGCCACACAAAGAAACTCCAGGCTGAGTCAGGAGGAAGCAAAGTTACAGTTCCCAAGGAAACATTTTTAATATAGACTTAATCACTAAAGGCATTAAAGGAGAGAGTGCATAAGGAAAAAGGTACCCAGTGTGGGTGCTGTGGGTGGGGCTTCTCAGGAGCCACACACTTGTGTCTTGTCGGTCGCCAGAGTCTGATTTTGGAGGCTTCTGACACTACGTTGTTTAAGGAGTTTTTAGGGACTGAATTCCGATTCTGGTTTTTGAGGCAGAGTCTTTCCTTACCATGGCCCAAACTGGCTGCACAGCTCCTTCCACCTAGTGTCTCACATCCTCATATTGCAGGTATGCGCCATCATGCTGAGTTCAGGGATAGTTTTCTTTTCTCTTTCTCTCCTCCCTCTCTCTTATCCTTCATTCCTTTGTTTCTTCCTTCCTTCCTTCTTTCCTTCCTTGCTTCCTTCCTTTCTCCTTCCCTCCCTTTCCTCCTTTTCCTTCAAGGCGCACTACTGGATAGGACTACAGGGTGATAAGCTAAAGCTATATTAGTGGACACAATCTTTACTACACTAGGCCACAGACATTTAAGACCTACTCCTGATTGCAAACAAATGCCATCATCTTGTAAGTCTCAGAAAGTTGCAGGTTTAGTTGGAAAAGGAACAAGGTTTAACGGAGAAGGCATGTATGCTTCAGCTTTAAGCACAGATTATTGCACCTTAACATTTGTATTTTAGATATTTTCATAAAAAAGGATATTGAAAACGAGAGAGATGGCTTAGCATGTATAGGCTCTTTTTGCTTAGACTGAAGACCTGAGATCATTCCCTGAAGCTCACATGGTAGGGGAGAACTCCAGAAAGTTGTCTTCTGACATCCACACAGATGCTGTGGTACATGCTGGCCATTACATAGGAAAAACAGACACACGCATAAACGTAAAAATTACAGATCACTTGTCCAGAGATGGTGGCATATGCCTGTATTCTCAACATCCAGGAAACCGAAGTGGGAGGCCCTCCTTTTACACACGTGGTCTGCTACTTAGCCATATCCCCAAGCCAGATTAGTTGACTAATAAAAATTAGAAATTACCACCTAGAGGCAACTATGTCAAAGTGGTGGTGGCATCACCACCATATTCTGTTTTACAGTTGCCAAAGAGGCACAGAGAGGCAGGTTTGTGGTCTATGGAACTTGCAAAAAAAGAATTATAAAATTTACCTCAAAAAGAAGAGAACATTAGGCATTACAGAAGATTCTAGGCTTGAGGTTGGGTGAGAGTCTCTGGGCAGAATGTTTAGGTTTAAAAGATTATAGGTTTAAAATCTTTGAATTGAGTGTGGTGAGCATCCCAACAGTTCAGAAATGGAGGCAGATAGAAAAGGTTTACCTTTGGTTATTTATAGAATTCAAAGCCAGCTTTATGTGAGCCTACCTCAAAAACAAACAAAGGAACAAACAAACAAACCCAATAAATAAATACAGCTGGCTTCTGATGGTTTAAGATGATTTCTGTAAGTCTCTCTGATTTTACTATAAAGACTCTCAGGTTGAATCCCAGGTAGGACGGTTCTCCCCGGGGTACCTTCAAATGCATTTGAATAGCCGTCACTTGGTTCTGATACTAACCTGTGAGCATATGAGTCCTTGGTTTACCTTTTTATACACCATTAACTCACTGTCGCTCCTAGAGACGTAGAGACCTTCTTCATGTTACTGCAAAATGGGAAAGTCTAAATCGCCCAAGAATTTCTAAAGAATGTTACCATAAAAGCAAGCCTTCAATCTAGCACTCAGAAGGCAGAGACAGGAGACTATCTATGAACCCAAGAACAGCCTGGTCTCCATATAGAGTTCCAGGCCAGCCTGGGCTACACAGTAGGACCCTGTCTACACTAAAGAAATATGCAAATAACAGACAAACTAGTAAGTTCTCGGTAACTAAAGGAGCAAACATAGCTCATGTCCTGCATGCTTTAGAACATGGATCCTTCGGTCTCCCTTGTCCATAGTGGCTTTGCAGTGCTTGGTGAAACTTTCTTTTAAATTTTTAAAAAATTACATTTTATGTATGTATGTATGTATGTATGTATGTATTTATTTATTTGTGTGTGTGTGTGTGTAGATATGAATATAGAGGTCAAAGAGCAACTTGGTTCTCTTCTTCTTGGTTCTCTTCTTCCAACATGAGGTTACCTAGGGCTCAAACTCAGGTAATGAGGCTTGGTAGTAAGTGTTTTTATGCTTGAAGTCATCATGCTGGCCCTTTTGTGGACCTTCTGATGGCAGCTGCTTTGACTAGTGGTTGACACTGACCTGCTGACAAGCCTTCAAGTGGGGTGGTTTATAAATTCTCCAAGAATCTGCATGAGACTTCTGCCTGGAGGATACTCTGCTTGTTTCCTCTACTGCTTCTCTCCAGCTAGGCTCTGTTTAAGCTATCAGGCGCTGTGCAGTGGTGGGAGGAAGGAGAGCCTCTGCCTTACAGAGGTCCATGAGATCAGCTTAGATCTGCTAAGCAGCTGCCACTGAAGGTGTTAAATCTCCAGCAGCTAATCTGTGGCCTGTGATGTTCTGCTTAAAACAGGCTTGTTTTCATGTCCCTGCATTTCGATTTCTACTCTATTAGGTTTCTATGGTATTCTATTCTATTCTATTCCCCTTGTGACAAAATGTCCTTTCTAAGAGAAAGAAACAGCTGGGATTGTTGTCGTTGAAAGCAAAAATAAAGTCTGGGAGACGTGGATAAATAGTGGGGAGAGTATATGAACATACTGCTCTTGCAGAAGACCTGAGTTCTGTTCCCAGTAGCAACACCAGGCCACTTACAACTGTAACTGGATCCACCTGTAACTCCAGCTCCAGGGGATCCAACATCCTCTTCTGGACTCCAAGGATACCTGTACATATCCCCCACCCCCACCCCTACTCCTACATACAAACATGCACACAGACACAGACATGCACACACACACAGACATGCACACACACCCAAACATGTACACACACCCAAACATACACACACACACACACACACACACACACACACACACACTTTTTTAAATGATAAAGTCTAACAAATGGGAATAAAGTATAAGAGTAAACATTTACTAAAACGCCTTTCATACGTAGGATATTTTCCTAACCACTTTGTCAGTATTGTAGCTCAGTGTGGTGGACCATACACATAACCTCAGTATTTGAGAGGTGGAGTTGAAGGATCAGGAATTCAAGATCATTCTCAGCTACACAGTCTGAGGCCAGTACATTGTATGATACACTGTCTCAATACCTGCTCTCCTAAATATATTATCATCTTCTATTTATAAAGTCTTATTTGGAGGGCAGTATAATTACCCCCATTTACAAATACGGGAGCAGGTATAGAGAGTTACCTGAAATGCTCAGTCACAAAGCCAGTGGCAAATGGCTTGTCTGTTTGCTTTGAATCAGGGTCTTACTATGTAACCCAGGCCTCCTTGTCCTTGATTCCTTCTCTCTCTCTCTCTCTCTCTCTCTCTCTCTCTCTCTCTCTCTCTCTCTCCATTTATTTATCTTCTAAGACAGAGATTCACTATGTAACACTGGCTGGCCTAGAACTCCTATGTAGACCAGGTTAGCTTCAAACTTACAGAGACTGCCTGCCTCTGCCCCATGAGTGGTGGGACTAAAGGTATGAGCCACCATGCCAGCTCTGTTTTTTGTTGTTTGTTTTTGTTTTGTCTTAACACACAGGGCCTAGTCTAGATGCCGTTAGTAGCTGAGGCTGGCCTCAGGCTTGCAGTAAGTCTGGTTCCATTTCTGGCTTTTAATGTTGACTTAATTGTTTGGTTCTAATAAATCTCTTCTATCAGTTTTTTGTTGCTTAAATGAAGCAATAAAACAGTTGAAGTAATTGAAAGCTTATGCATAGTTAGACTACATACAGACGAATCTATGACAGCCCTTTACTCTGGTTTTGTTTTCTTTTGTTTTGAGACAGAGTCTCACGTATCACAGGATGACTTTCAACTCAACTCATTATATAGTTGGGCATGACCTTGAATGATGCTTCTCCTGAATCCACCTGCTGAGTTCTGGGATCACAGGGGTACCCAGTTTTACGAAATGGTGGGGACTGAACCCGGAGCTTCTTACATGTTAGGAAACTACTCTACCAATCGAGCTACACCCCCAGCCTGAGCCATTGACCTTTGGCTTTCAAGAGATAGTACTTGGGTACAAAATGTGGCATGACTCTCCAGTCCATTAGGATTGAAACAGAATTCTTCGTTCAGTGTCACAGTGTGATGGATTGGGGTCCTATTACTTATGAAGCTTTCCCTCTCCTTTTCCTTTTCTGTTATAGCTGGAAACAGATTTAAAGTGGGAGGGAGTCAAGACAACCAGATAGCAAGAGGGTGAGAATGACTATCGCATGCTTGGTTGGTTTGGAGACATCCCAGTTTCTATTGGTGCCCTTTGTCCTTGACAATTTCCTCTAGGCTCCTGTAAGACCATGGTGGTTGAGACTCTGCTTGCATTTGAATGTTCCCAGGCTTCTCATTTATCTGTTCTGATACTTCAATCCTTTTTGTCATTAAGACCTGTCTACCAATGCCTTGAAATTAAATCTTTGGTAGCTGACTTATACAAATGATCTAATGAGTCTACCTTGTAGATTCTTAGTTCAGGGTTCAATTCATTGCTAGGAAGTATGACACAGCATGTTTTATTCTCCATGAGACTTTGGTATCCAAGAGTGTTCGTTTCCTTTCTCTGGCAGTGCTGGAGACAGAATACAAGACCTCATTCCTGTTAGACAACCCATCTTCTGTTGAGCTAGCCTCATCCCTTCTATACAAACTCCTGAGCCAAAGAAAACAGAGAAAGTTCTCTTGTTCTTTCTCTGCCCTAAACTCATTCTGTTCTCTCCAGGCTGCAGAGAACACACTTTACTGTGCCAACTAAGGCTTAAGAGCACAGTACAGTTTTTCACACGAAGGCATCACGTCGAAAGTGGTTATGTGAAAGTTGTGTGGCGTGAGAAAGCAGTCGCTTTTAATCAGAGGCAGACTCACAGGAAGGTAAATAAATCAAGTTTAAACTTTACTGACATTCAACTCTCACAAGCAAAGGGCCTTTGCAAGCATCCTCAAAATAAGGTATTTTGGTTCCAGTTGGCTGGGATCGATCTCGTTTTTGACTTCTTTCCAGTGTTATTTGTTCTTGCATCAACTGTCAGCAAAAGGCTGCATGTAGGAAGCTAGGCTGAGAATAAGTTTAATTTGAGTTTATCAGACACATTCATTTCCTTACTTTCTTTATCCATGAGACACCACTGCAACTCTAGTTGGTAGGCATGGCCACGTCCCCTCAGGGTCACCATGGCAACTCATGATTTATATTGGACTCATACTTTTGCCCATAGCTGTCTCATTGTTGGCTCATTGTCAACTGTCTCATTGTTTCATTGTGTTCTAGAAAATTCAGATGGCCCAGTGTTTGACATAGCCATAGGGTCAGAAATGTGGACAAGTTGTGGGCTGTTATTTTGTACTCTGCATCAGAAATACTGGGGTCGAGGTGTCACAGCAGGGGGCGAGCCTAACAACCTGAGCTTGAACTCCAAGACCAACCTGAAGGAGAGCACTGACTCCCTCAAGGTGTTCTTTGAGGCCCACAGTCTCACCAAGATCTGAGCATGCGCTACAACTACCACAAAGTGATAATGAAAGAAGTATGTGGTTGGCTGGAGGGGAGGAAGAGGTGTGACATGCGCTTTAGATACAGCTAGTAAAAATCCTAAACGTTGGTGGAAATATGTTTAAGAAAATTAATGTAAGTCTTCCTAACATTGCCTACAGCCCCACAGTGTTATATGAAACTAACTCTAACTAACGAGTTGTGTATATGTGGATGCACATGTATATGTATATGTACATGTATATTTATATGTATATGTGGATGTATGACCATGTGTGAGTGCATCTCACACGTGTGCACTTGCCAGGGAAGTCAGAAGAGAGCTTTAGATCCCCTGAACCTAAAGTTACAGGCAGTTGTGAGCAACCTGACATGGGCATTGGAAACTGAATTGTGGTCCTCTGGAAGACCAGTGTGTGCTTTCAACTGCTGAGGCATCTGGAGCTCATAAACTCCCTCCATGGCTGAGGCTGACCTTAAACCTCTGATGATCCTGCCTTTGCCTCCTGAATGTTGGAACTGTACGTGTGCACCATCACACCAATCTGACTTTGTTCTGTTTGCAACCATGTCCCTGAGGACTCAGGACAAGGAGGATTTGGTGTGCTGGCATCAGCTGTGGCTCTCCTTTGCTGGAAGTTCTGAAGTATTGTGAAACGGAAAAAAAGTTGAATTATATAATTGTAAGATGTATATTTTTAAATCTTTATATTTGTGTGTGTGTGTGTCCTTAAAGGCTGCAGCATTTGTGTGGAGGTCAGAGAACAGCCTGCAGGAGGCGATTCCCTATTTCTATCCTGTGGGTTCCCGGGACTGAACTTGGTGATCAATCTTAGCCACCAATGCCTTTACTCAAGGAGCCATCTTGCTAGCCTGGGGCGCTATGATTGGGATGTAAAGTGAACAAAAATAAAGAAATAAATTAGGGGAAGAAAAAATTATCATTGTATAATTGGCAAAAAAGGTCTTTCTGTACCTTATTTTTCATCAATTTATTTCAGCAGCAGTGTTTGCATTGCTGAAGAAGAAAATGGGGCTCCATTTTGCTGATGAGGTAGTGGTCTCCTGTAGGCAAGGCTGCCCTTGAACTTCTCCCTCTGCCTCCACCTCCCAATAGCTGCGATTACAACATGAAATGTGCCATGTGACATACAGGTGACAATGTGACACCTGTAAATAGGGACTCCTTTTTGCCTTCCTTTCAGGGTAATTATGCAGAATCAGGAGGTTCCTTTAAATCTGCCGGTTCCTCACCATGTCCAATGAGATCCCAAACCATATACCAGTTAAAGGGTGTAGGCCACAGTATTAATTATTTTCTCTGGGCTACAATAAGAAAATCATGTTATTTTATCTGTTAAGGAAACTGAGGTACAAGAAGACCCAGTTAATTCACCCAGAGACTGGTGCTAAGCCTGTCTACTGAATTGTAGTTGTCTACTGAACACTCAGTTATCATTCCCTCAATAAACAATTCCTTCAAAACCAAGAAAGAAGATAGATTTCCCTTGGATATACTCAGATATTGATGTTTCCTTGGCAACAAAGGTGAAATTAAAACCAAGTAGTGACTGAATGCATTCAGTTTTGTTCAAGAAGAATTGTGGGCTGTGCAGCGATGTCCTAGAAGGCCCTTCTCATCCTTTGTGGATTCAAAAAAGAGGTTTTATTCTTAGGTGCTGTTGTGTACCATGTATTGTAAAAAACCCTGCCTTTTAGGCAGAAAAAATGGGAGCTTTTCCCCTTTCCCTCTGCTCTGGCCTCCGGTGCTTGCTCACAGTACACCAGACCACTACTGGTGCTTAACACTCAGGACACGGAGATCTAATTAACACCTGTCTGAATTGGAATCCACAGCTACAACTGCACTGCAGTTAAATGCAGACCAGCAAGGGCACACCGAGCACTGTCAATAGGAAAGCAGCATTTTCCTAGAGCCTTCATACTGTTCGGTTCTTTCTAACCACCACACTGCTGTATTCTTGCACAGTATGCTTCATAGCTTGGTTGTCTGCGTGTTGAAACAAGGTCTCACTCTGTAGCCCACTCTGCCCTTGAACTTGTGAAAATCCTCTTACTTCAGTCTTCAGGTTACTGGGACTGCAGAGGCAATCCTCTATACCTGGTTTACAGGTTTCTCTTTTTCTAAAAGGAGCACTGTGGCCAGTGAGGTAGCTCAGTAGTAGGTAGAGGAACTTGTATACAAGCCTGGGGCCCGAGTTCCATCCCATAAGGTGGAAGAAGAGAACCAATTCCTGAGAGTTGTCTTTTGACCCTTCTCTGGCTGGCAGTGGTATGTGTGTACCTACACACACACACACACACACACACACACACACACACACACACACACCTCATATGGGGTGAATTACAAAGATAAAACAATAGGGCTGGGGGTATAACAACTGATAGAGCAGTTGCTTAGCTTGCAAGAAGACCTGGGTTCTACCCACAACACCACATAGACAATTATGGTTCATACTGTAGCCCAGCACTCAAGGCAGAGAAGACTATTCCCACTTTTTTTTTTTTTTTTTTTTTTTTTTGTGGGGAAACTATAGCACACAACTTACAACCCCAGGAGTAGTGCTCATGACAGCTTTGCTAATCATGATGTTTTTAAAAACTCAGATCATCTAGGAGCTGGTTGGTGAGCAGTATGAAACGCCAATCCTGACCTTAGAGCTACTTCACCACCATCGGCATTAAGAACCCTAGGCGGTTGGTGCAATGAGGTTGGAGACTCACCATTCTACACGGCGAGAATTGCTAAGAGAAGAAACCACAGCATATATAGTTTTATAGGTTTCATTTGCTGTTCTGGAATCAGACTTTAGTATCGCCCCAAAATGGCCCAGAATGTTCTGCCCTACCACATAGGCTACATTTCTACAGCTAGAGAAAAGGAAGTAGACTAAAGGGAAGAATGGATGGGCTTATTTTCAGTTTTTGAAAGATTTATTGTGACATATTGTAGGACCATGAAGGATGATTTGCTCTCCCCAGTAGAGCACTGGTTTTGAGATAGCTGGAGACCCAACAGGTGCCCATTACCTGTGTAGGGACAGCACATATCTCACCACGCCCCTGGATTCCAGACTCCTGACACTCGGTCTACATCTCCATTAACCTGCGCCTTGCAGTCACATTTGGCTAAGCAGCCCCTCCCAGAGAGGTTTGTGTCACCATCCTCACACAGGTAGAGGGCGTGACTATAGGCTCCATATTCATGAGTTACCTAAAGGCCAGAGGGCATAGCTAAATTAAGTGACCCTCCTGTTCCCCCTCCCCTATTTAAGCCAGACCCACTCTGGCTTAAAGGGGGGGAGTGCACATCTAGCCCATCTATCACACACCATGAACAATAAAGCTTTGGAACCCGTGGACTTTCTCGTGCTATTGGGGCCTGCTGCATGGAAAGCTCCCTGGGTCTCCACCATGGGGACCCACAACATATGGCCACCTTAATGTTAAATCATGTGGACACCTGATCTGGCTCTTTATTTATTTGTGTGTGTGCATGTGCACATGCACTATGGTATGCACATATGGTGTGTGTGTGTGTGTGTGTGTGTGTGTGTAAGAGAGAGGGATGGAAGGGTAGAGGGGGTCAGAAGACAGCTTTTAGGAATCAGTTCTCTCCTTTTACCATACCACGTGGGTGCAGGTGTCTGAAGAATCCAGAGGGATTAGGTCCCCTGGAACTGGAGTAACAGGTAGCTAATTGTGAGCTGCCTGCTGTGGGTGCTGAAGAATCAAGCTCAAGTCTTCTTGAAGTGTTCTTAACTGCTGAGCCGTATCTCCAGTCCAGATTTTATGATTTTGACATTAATACTCAAAGTCTCAACTTTATATAAATACATAGTAAAAAATGATAGAAGTACATTCAGGGCCATTCTGTTCTAATCCCAACCCAAAATTCATGTCAAGAGTTTGTTTTGTTTTGTGAACCTGTGTCAACAAATCAAATAGAAAAATTTAAAAAGGAAACATTCTAACACAATTCAGCCTCAAAGATTTATTAATTTGACACTTGTGTGCCTAAAAATGGTAAGAATGATAGTAAGAAAATTTTAAATCTTAATTTGCTGGCTAGTGACAAGGTTCAGCAGGTAAAGGCATCTGCTGCCAAGTTTGAGGATCCAAGTTCAATTCCTGGGACCCACATGGTATGGTAGAAGGAGAAAACTGATTCCTAAGAGCTATTTTCTGATCCCCTCTACCCTTCCATCTCTCTCTCATGCACAGACACACACACACACAGGCACACACACGCACACACACACAGGCACACACACACACACGCACACACACACATCTTAGCACATGTGCACACGCGCACATACAAGTAAATGAATATGAAGACCAAAGTTGGGGTTGGGGAGATGTCTTGGTGAGTATAGACAACCTGGTGTAGTAAAGATGTCTTGGTGTAGTCAAGACGACCTGAGTTTGAGTCCCAGACCCCACATAAAAGCTGGGCATGTTGGCATAGTCTTGTAACCCCAAAGTTGAGATGCAGAGACAGGGAGATTTCAGATGTTCTGGCTAGCCGGCATAGCTGAAATAGTGCTCTGCTCCAGATTTAGTGAGAGATTCTGTCTCAAAAAAGAAAGTGGACTGTAATAAAGGAAGACACTTCACTTTGACCGCCAGATTCTATAGATGCACACACTGGTAAGTGTAATCACACACATGCACACACACATGTATGCACACTCAGAATCTACCCCCCCCAACACACACCTACTTGTTTCCAGTTATTTTGGAGTCACTCATCAGTTGTGTGATTTTAGGAATATTCTCTAGGTCTGCTACCACTTCTGCAAAACAAGAAAACCAGAGTGCCGTTGTGCTGCGATGCACAGGTTATGTCTTCTTAGCACAGTATCTGAAGATGATAATAACTGTATCTCTTTTTCTAAATCAAATTCAGTGCCCTCTCTCACATTCACAGGGCATCGTCCTAGGGCTGGGAGTTGACCCCCCAAGCCCCGTTCTTGTCATTCTTGAGGACTCCTTTTGCCTCCTCAGCTCCCTGGCTGATGGGATTCCATACTGTCTAGATTTTCTGACTCATCAGTGGGCAAGGATGACAAGGGAGGTGAGAAAGAAAGTCTGTTACCCAGGGAACACCACGCAGTGCAGCTTCCTGCTGTCTTCTCTTCTGCTTTTGGTTCCTTCCTTTTTTTTTTCTTGGTCTTTTCATTTCTGCTTTCCATATCCCCCAACCCCTAGAACACATTATAACTACATTAATTAATGTATTCCCTAGGGACTCCTATAGATGTTTGTTTTCCTTGGGAGTCTTTAAAAGGATCCCTGACTTCTAACTAGAGGCAAGTTTCAGGTTTCTGAAACATAACACACACAAGAGTCAAATAAAATTCGTGTCTTAGAATCCTGAATGCCCCTTTTGTTGGCGTCATGTATCTCAGGTTGGCCTCTACCCCCATATGTAGCCAAAGATGAGCCTAAATTAATCCTCCTGCCTAATACCAGGATCAGAGGTGCATAGCACCACACTCAGTTTAACTGATGCAGGAGACTGAACCCATGACTTCATGTGTGCCAGGCAGTTACTCTACTAACTGAGCTAAATACCCAGCTGAGCTTTAGACACTTATAAAAGGGACTAATTAAATGTCAGGCTCTCATAAGACAGTGTTCATCATGATCACCTGACATGTCCTTTCTGTCCACAAAACAGCTAAAAACAAAAGGGTTACAAGAAAGCTAACCTGTATTTTCAGGAATTTAGAAAGTGAATACATACTAAGAAAAAGAAAAGTACATTAAACACAAAGGCTGCTTTGCTGGTGCTGCATGCTCCTTCCATCCTGGGGTGGGTCCCTATTCTTTGTATGTTATCTAGAGAGACAATTGTGATCAAACCTGACAGTCTTGCTTTCTCTCTGGAATCCCACTGTTCCTTCATGCCCACAAAGCCCAATTGGGAAGGTTTTGTTTAATCTGACTCCTGGTTCCCTCTCTTCCCCAGATTCTGATCCTACATTCGAAATGTTAGATTTTGCTCATTTGTTTAGTGTGTGTGTATTCAGGTGTGTGTGTCACAGCCTGTTTGTGGGGGTAAGAGATCCAGCATCTGCTACATCCAGACCTTACTCACTGCACACCAGATATGCCTTAAACAGCAGAGGTCTAGATAGGTGCTCTACTGTCAGAAGCCTAAATAGTTCTCACCGCTGAATGAGGCCCAGATCCCTCCAGACAATTATTCTTTCTCTTGGAGTCTCATAACTAATTGCATATAACATTCACTTAGCACTTATTGTACTGGCGAATTACATTTTTTATTTAGAAATTTCTGGCCCAGCATCATGGTCCACACTTGTAAAGCCAGCACTGGAAAGGTGGAGGCAGAAGGATGACCATGAGTTCAAAGGCAGTTTGAGCTACATACAGTGTAGTATGTACAACAACAACAACAAAAATCAAAACAAAGCAGAGATTAAGACAGAGACGAGAATTTCTGATTGACTTATAAGTAATTTTAAGATGAGGGTATTACATCACGTATAGCACTTACAGCCGTTATGTCTATCACATAGAAGTCACTGAAGACAGGCCAGCTACATGCATGCACTCATCTGCATTATATGTGTTTTTGGATTATCTCTCTTATTTCTTCCAAGTTTTTTTTCTTCTAACTTTTAAAACATGATGTATGGATGTGGTATGCATGCTTGTGTGTATCCATGCTTGCATTTATGTTGGAGCTTGTAAGTACATGGAAGTACACATGTGGAGGTCTGGATACATCTGAAGGCTTTCTTGATTACTCTCTATTACATGCATTGGGCCAGGGTCTTTAAATTGGATCCAAGCTTGCTGATGTGACTAGTCTAGTGACTTACTTCAGGAATCCCCTGACACAGCTTTCAGAAGGCTAGGATGACAAAGAGCACCATGCCCAGTTGGTATTTATGTGGATTCTGGGGATCCCAAGTCCATGCTTATGTGACAAGTGCTTTATCCTGAGCCATCTTTCCAATCCTAATTCTCTTAATCTTAAACATACTTAATGGGGGTATTAATGTAAGTTATGTTTCTATGCATACTTACAAGCATTGTCTCTTTTCAAAGATACATTGGAAATGTTAGATTTCACACATTTATTTATTGCGTGTGCGTGCGTGCATGTGTGTGTGTGTGTGTGTGTGCGCACACACGAGAGAGAGAGAGAGAGAGAGAGAGAGAGAGAGAGAGAGAGAGAGAG